>NC_063332.1:155850790-155941243 GCF_021869965.1 Rhincodon typus | reverse complement strand
CTCCCAGTCGCTAACCATTTCAACTCCCCCTCCCATTCCTCAGGCGACATGTCCATCCTGGGCCTCCTGCAGTGCCACAACGATGCCACCCGAAGGCTGCAGGAATAGCAACTCATATTCCGCTTGGGAACCCTGCATTCCATAAATATGTTGTTTATGAGGCAAATTAGGTTATTAAGTAGAAATTTTGAATTTAGTATGTTGTTGAATCCAATTCAACAATGTATGCTTTATCAAGTTTTTTTTTTACATTAGGAGTTATGACGTATAAGGACCGTTTTTATTTTGTCAGTTCAATGATTTATACTTGATAACATACTGGAACACTTCGATATGCATCCTATCAAGAATCACCTAATCAAAGATGCCTAGATTTCTGAGTTTAAGTACTCATGAACAGATTCCAGAAGGTGCTGTCAGTTTTGGAAGAGTATCTGTGTGAAATGTTGACAATTACGCTATTATTATTGCTGTAACATCTATTATGTAATGCATTCGAGAAGCTTTTAGAAATCACGTTTAGGATTTCAACCTAGATAGCAGTGTTGCCTCTAAGTTAGAGTGTAATGGGTCCACGTGTCCCAGTCATTTATTTCAATCTTTCTAATTTGAAGCAAAGTGAAAATTTTAGAGACTTTTAAATTCTGGTTTGGACATCTGTAAACAATTTGCTTTCAACAGCTGTCTCCAATAATATTGTACTTATCTTGTTCCCCAAGTACTTCCCATAAAATTCAGAAAGGGAGAAGGTAACCCTGTATAGAGTAAGAGAGCTAGGCAGGCAGTGGAGGAACCCCCTTTGGCTATTTCCCTGCGAAACAGATATACCGCTTTGGATACTGTTGGGGAGAATGGCCTGTCAGGGGAAACCAGTAACAACCTGAGACTAGGGCATAATATTCAGATTGCCTCACCAATATGACATTAAGGAAGGGGTCTTCTGTTAAAGTTCCATCTTTCTTGTGAGAAAACACGTTCTGCCTGGCACTCTCCAGGATGTAATAGATCCCTATTGAAAAAGTCAGGCAGGGGAGTTCTCCTGGTGTTGTGGCCAGCAATTATCTGTCAACCAACACCACAAAAACAGTTTAATAACTGTTATTTTATGGGCTTTCTACGCACACATTTGCTGATGTGTGTTTTTTTCATACTATCACATTTACTATGCTTCAGAGAATAATTAATTGATGATGAAGTACTTTGGGACAATCTGAGGTCACAAAAGGTGCTACACAGTGCAGATTCTATACTTCCATGATGTGTTTCATCACTAAGCCACCAAGGACGCCATCGATATTCTTTTTATCATTTTTCTCCCAGAGTGACATCCTATGCTTCATCTAACTACTTTCTGGTGGCCATTCAAGATACAATTCCTAACTGTCCAGCCAGGATTTTACACTGTCTGTTAAATTTTTTTTGCTATGCTGCAATTCTGGAAATTGCTCCACTTATATTGTGTGGAACAGAGGTCACAGTTTAAGTTTGGCGTTTTGTTCTTTGCAAGACTGAGGGGTGGGAAGAATAACGACAGATAAGTGATTGAGCGACAGGACATTGATCCGAGTGGCTGTTCTGGAAATGAGTGATTGTTGGCAGCTACCTATTCAACAATCTGTCACTGCAACCCAGTGTCCTTGAACAAAATAAATGAAATTTAACGCGAACCTTAAATGATTTGGAGGGAGGAAGGGGGTGTAACACACATTTTCAGAAAGATAGGTTTTGCATAAACTTAAACCTCAGTTACGATAGCTGGCTGTTTGGGACATTAACCTAGCTTGTAGATAAACAATTCATTTTTAACAATCCTCTGTAGTAATATTGTGCTACCATGTTCCCCAAGTACTTTCCATGAAATTGAGAAAGAGAATAGGTCACTACAAGGCAGTATAAGAAAGCTAGGCAGACAGTGCAAGGACCCCCTTTGCCTATAATCCCTGCAAAATAGATGTACTTATTTGGAGAGAATGGTCTCTTTAGGGAAACCAGTAACAACCAGATTTGTTGCAACACAGTTGGCTCTGCTGTATGGGCAAGGAGGGACTGCAGTGAATGGGAAATTGAAGAACTAATGTGGTTGACTTGTTTCTTGTTAAGTTAGCCTGGGAGTTCAAATAAATAGAGACAGTCTTGGGTGCTACCACTTGTCTTGCTTTTCTTCATTCTTCTTCTGAAGATGGAGTTTTCAGCATATCACCTGCATGCTCACTCAATACTGTCGTGCTAAGCTCTACTGGAATGGTTGAGACAATAGACGTGTTGTCCTGATCAATGGAGATGTGTTTCGGGGACGTTGAACAGCTGGATATATTTTTACCTGGAGTTATGATCTTTCCAAAAGGGGATATATTACATCGTATGTTAAGGGAGTGGATAATGTGCATGCAGTGAATTGTATTTTGCAGCAAGTAGAAGCCTACTATGAGGGTAAAAGCTGGGCAAAATTTAATGCCCTCCTCTGAGGCAAGATTAGCACATTTAACGTGTCAGTAGGTAGGAGAGTGAAGACCTCAACAGCTTTCAAGATCAGTTCCAATTTAGATCGGAGAAGATAGTTTTGTGGATGACCTTCCCATGTTGCCACCAGTTGAGGCCCTTTAATAGATATTAATGTCCACCTAAGGAGCTCATCTGGCTGCCACTGGAATTCATGCGGTAGTGGGCAGGACCTCGCCATGAAGGAAGCACAGAAAGCAAATCTTGTCAGGGATAAGTTCTGGGCACAGGCGGAGATTCCTCATTCTAAAGTCAGTGTCTGATCTAATCAGGACCTGGCATTGGGAATGAGGGTGCCTACTGAAAACTAACTCCTATCCTGGAAGCTGACATCCTCCCTTGCAACCTCCACTCTGCAACCCTATCCTGTCAGCACTTGCCCTTGGGCTGGGTCCCTCAGTGATCCTGGGTATCAGGTGCATTGCCAGCTGTAACTACCTTGCCTGCTGGCTTTGCTGTGCACAAAACAGCTACTGGCATATGATTGGCTAGCAGCTCTCCTTCATCTCGGAGAAAGTCTATTGCTGCCAATTGAGTGCCTCATTAGCACTTAATTGGGTGGACCTTCCCAAAACAAAATAGGGATGATGAAGAGTTTTCACTAGTTCTCCAGACAGTGAGCAAGATCACCACCACCTGCATTAAGTAATGCTGCTTTAGGCTGCCTGTCAATCTCAACAGGAAAACAAATATAACTAGTTCTGCAGAGGTAAAGAACCTCAGTGACATTCTTATTACACTAGTGAACAGTAAGATGTTGTTGATGTCACCAATTACTGCCTTTGGCATACATGCTGAGGATGCCAGCACCTTGACAACCACAAGCAGTGATGTAGTTTCACTTCAGGTTATAATCATTGGCTGAAACAACTGACATAGCTCAATAACAACCACCTTGTGTAGCAATGGAGCTTTATATGTTGTTGTTCAGTGATGCCAAGGATGGAGAATTGATGTCAGAACCTGCTTTCTGAATATGGTCTCCTGCACAGTGTCCTTCTGCTCCTCCTCCTCGTCCTATGTAATTTGGTAGTTTGTTCTGCTCTGTGACATCTTCTTGATGGTCCTAATCATTCTCCACTCTCTGAGGCTGCCCTATCAAATCACCTATGCTTGCTGCCTGACAGTTAGTAGGATAACCATGAACATGAATGGAAAGGCAGACAAACCTCTCCATCTCTGTGTGGAGAAAGTCACCTGCCAAGTGAAAGAACATTACATAGAATGCCTCAAAGTCAAATATTGTGAACCAACAACTGAATTCTAGGTAATATATGATCCTTTTAAATCGTGCTGGTGAGGGTGCCTTCATGTTGGTTGACATCTCATCATGCTGAGCAAGGCTCTTGTATTAACTACAGCAGTGCAGAATAATGAGTGACCCCCACATGCAGCTGATTATTCTAAGCTGCATAAATTAGTTTTAGATCTAAATATTTGTGACATGATACAATCAGTTATCAAACAATCAGTTACTACCTCCTACATGAATATGATGGTTAGACACCACAATACTAGTCAAAATAGCTTGTACAGAGATTGAACTAACCATTTTGGATCCTTAGTCATTGATGTAATAGCTGGATGAAAGTTGGTGAGTGGCCCAATTTTTAATTATCTAATTAACCTGTTCAGACATACTAGGACATACACCTAGGGCTTTTGGGCCAGAGGTAAGGAACACTACAGCTGCATCACAAGACCGTATGGTATAATGTTTTGATCTGTGACCCAACCTATATCAGTCATAGTGTCATATAGCATGGAAACAGACCCTTCAGTCCAATCAGTCCATATCAAACATAATCCCAAACTAAACTAGTTCCACCTGGCCCATATCCCTCCAAATTTTTCTTGTTCATGTACCTATCCAAATGTCTTTTAAACATTGTAATTGTACCTGTATTAAGCACTTCCTCAGGAAGTTTATTCCTCTCTGTAAATAAAAGCCTCTCATGTCTTTTTTAAATCTCTCTCCTCTCACCTTAAAAAATGTGCTCCCTAGTCTTGAAATCCCCCATCCTAGGGAAAAGACAACTACTATTAACTCTACCTATACTTCTCATTATTTTATAAACTTCTTTCAGGTCGCCTCTCAGCCTCCTATGCTCCAGTGAATATAGTCCCAGCTTATCCAGCCTTTCTTTATAACTCAAACCCTCATACAAGGCAACATCCTGGTGAATCTCTTCTGAACCCTCTTCAGCTTAATATTATCCTTCCAATGACTAGGTGACCAGAATTGGTCACAGTATTCAAGAAGAAGTCTCATCAATGTCCTGTACAAACTCAACATGGCTTCACAACTCCTGTACTCAAAGGACTGAGCAATGAAGGTGAGATTCCTAAACACCTTTTTAACCACCCTATCTATATGTGAAGCAAACTTAAAAGAATTATGTACCTGCACTCCAGGTCCCTCTGTTCTACAACACTGCCTAAGACCCTACATTTTTTTCCAAAGACAGTTTTAATGAAAGGTCATCATCGTGAAGCCTTAAAATTGTTTCTCTCTCTACTGATAGTGCCTTGTATTTCCAGCTGTTTCTGTTTTAAAATCAGACTTTGTCCACAATACTTTGTTTTGTACTTACCACATTTTTTTTGGAGCGTCGGAGGCTGAACTGTGACCTTATAGAGGTTTATAAACGCATGACTGGCATGGATAGGGTGAATAGCCAAGATCTTTTTCTTGGGGTGGGGGAGTCCTAACCTTGAGGGCAGAGGTTTAAGGTGCAAGGGGAAGATTTAAAAGGGAACTAAGGGGCAACTTTTTCATGCAGAGGGTGGTCCGTGTATGGAATGAGCTGCCAGAGGAAGTGGTGGAGGCTGGTGAAATTACAACATTGAAAAGGCATGAATAAGATGGATTTAGAGGGATATGGGCCAAATGCTAGCAAATGGGGCTAGATTAATTTGGGATATCTGGTCAGCATGGATGAGTTAGATCAAAGGGACTGTGTCCATGCTGCATGACTATGACTCAATGAGCTGCATGTTTCAATGCACCGTTCCTCACACCATACACTTAGACTGGGATGCGTGATCTGACTGCTTTATGTATGTTAAGCACTTTGTTCCCCTTGCAGATAATTTCCTTTGTTGTTTTCTCTGTATTGAAGTACATTTAGTGACATAATTTGTAGTATAGGTCAATCTAGCTATGTATAAATGACAGACTACTATATTTATGAAGTATAAACTCTACAGCACCCAAGCATAAATTAATGTGCAGAATAACAGGAACTGAACTTTGGAATGTAATTCATTTTTTGAAACATTTTACTATATTAACATGAAAGGTATTACAGTATAAAATAAAATTATTATTTTCTATAAATGGAAATCATATCCTAAAGGAGTCTTAGAACATAAAGGATTTGCTACCATAAATCGAACAAATGCTACAAAGCATCATAGATTCAGTGAAAGATATATAAACAACTGGCATGTGCTGTATGAAGGGCATGCTGCTGAAAAAAAGCATAAAGCATATATCTGCATTGACCTACTCATATAGAGGATGTAATATATTGCATATTAGAATATATGCATTGATATGCGTACCAACAGACACATATATGTATTGACATACTGCACAAAGGACACATAGTGGAAATCACCAGGGTATAAAATTGATGTCCACTTGTGAATCAAACTGTAACTCATGAATTATCAAGCTTCACTCACAAGAAAATCAATTTATATTGTATCACCTCTTGCACTGCTCCTCGTGTGTGAAAATGTCTGCGTGTATTGTTGTACAGTATACGTCTTTTATCAATCCACCCACAATGTATGGCTGCATCTCCTTCTTTCATTCAGTATACCTTCAGCATATAGTTTATTAGCCAATAAATCTTGTTTCAATAGTCACTTACTTTTTCCTTCACATGTAACAGAGAGGTTAAGTTGGAAAGCAGGACTGAGAAATGACTGCTGTCACTGAACTGGAGGGTGGAAAGAATTTCAGAGGAAAAGATTGCAGGGTAAATTATCATCTCAGAAAATAAGCCATGCTCTGGCTTTCTTCTCCATTGTCTCATACAGCCACCTCAAATTACAAACATCAGTTTTCTTTCACATTTTGCCAGATTTCTACATGTCCTGCTGAAGTTAGCTAGTATAAGCTGAAAATTATAAAAGAAAATCTCTGTTGGAGCTGGCATGGGTGACATTTCTTACAATGAAACTGCAGTTTAAAAATTGTACCGCTAGTCTCCCAAGTGTGGTAATGTTCATATATTGTTCTGAACTTGCTGATAATACATTGTGTTTATTCCTTCTCTTACTCAAATTTTAATCCCTGTCAAAAATTCATGCCAAGTGTTTCATCAAACAAAATTTAATTATTTTGTTTTTCTGTTCTAAAAACTGATTCAGATTTAGTTAGATTTTTTTTCTGCCTTATGTTTCTAAGATGATTGATGAAACTGTAGATTTGGTTAAAATCATGGTTTGGAATTTTTTAAATGCAACAATTGTAACTTGCATATTAAAATATCACTTTAATAATTTGACTTTTGTGAGGCTGTAGACCATGTAATAGATTTTATGCAGACCGAGATGCTGACACACTTCAGTGGCCTGCAGCATCCAGTGAAAATTGCTTTGTCTTAATGATGTGTGATCAGTGACAAATTAAAACAGAAATTGTTGGAAATAGTCAGCAGGTCAGGCAGCATCTGTGCAAAGAGAAAAGAGTTAAAGGTAAAATTTTCTCTAGTCTGTGGAGGTAGGCTTGTGGGCAAGTAGGAAAGTTCTGAAAACTATAATTAAGTTAAATTCCCAGTTTGTTTGTGTGCTCCTTTGGCCTTCCCAGCCACAGATGATAAATGCAGTGGAGATAACCACGAGATTTATTCTTTCAAAAATATACTTTATTCATAAAATTTGGAAAAGAAATCTCAATATTTCAACTTGAAATCACTTTTGAGTTCCTTGACATTTCTTGGCATCTGCAGACTCTAATTCAGTTCTTATGTGCCATGGCCACACTTCACAGAATCCCTACAGTGCAGAAAGACTCTGCGCCAACCCTCCGAAGAATATCCAATCCAACTTCAGCCACCTACCCTATGCCCATGGCTAATCTACCTAGCCTGCCAGAAGGAGGCAGTGGTCAGAGAAGAGGGCCCGTTTGATACTGGTCAGTCTGACAGGAAATCCACGAGACACAAACAGGAAGTCTGTATTAGAATGAACAGACTAATATGAGATCAACCAGATGTATCTAGGCTGCTTGAGACAAAAATATCTACAGATGCTGGAATTCAAGGTAGACAAACAGGAGGCTGAAAGAACACAGGACTTGACTCCTGAAGAAGGGTAATACCTGAAACGTTGACTTCTCCTTTCCTCCAGTTGGTGACTGATTTACTGTGTTCTTCCAGCCTCCTGTTTGTCTACCCTGTGTCTAGGCTGCACTCAGTCTGCAGTGTTGCTGAAAACATAATGCAACTTGGCATCTTTTACCATTCCCATCAGGAGCCTGGACATGGCATTCGTTCTGTTATCAGACCTGCTGGATCATCCAGCCACATCAACAATGCAATTGAAGTCACCACCTGAATGATTGGCCTGGATGTCACCGGCAATAGTGGAAGCTACTGAAGAAAGTACAGCCATTCATTGTTTGATTCAGACAGGTTGCAACCCTTATTCTGCTAGCCTGGATGAATGCAACTCCAACATTACTCTAAAATGTTCAACACCACTCAGAACAAAGCGTGCCACTTGTTTGGCACCACATTCACTCCCTTCACCACTGACACTCAGTAGCAACAGTGTGTACCATTGACATGATGAACCAGAAAAATTCACCAAGGCTCCTTAACACCTTCCAACCCCATGACCACTTCTATTGAGGATGGAGCAGCAGATATTTGGCAACACCATCATTCTCCCAAGTTCTTCTCCAGGTGACTCACAATCCTGACATGAAAATGTTTCCTTCAGCTTTGCAGGGTCAGACATTCTGGAACGCCCCTCTCCAGCACTGGAGTGACCCAACACCAAATATACTTCGTGATTCAAGAAGACAACTCATGTCCACCTTCTTAATAGTTAATAGGGATGGCAATAAGCGCTGGCCCAGCCAGGGAAGAGCACATCTCCTGAAGGAATAAATAAAGTGGTTTGTCCAAAGGACCTCCTGTTTGCAGATCTTAAAAAAAGATGGTGCTGCAGTGGACCTCCATGTGACCAGATTTGTCACAGGAATGGCAGACATTGGACTGCACAGCATGGACCAGGCTTCCCTCTATAAAGAAACAGGATGGAAGATCACTGCTTTTTCACCTTTGAAGTTACTTTTATCTGACGTTGCTGCTCCAGATCCTGAAGGTATCTCTAACTTTTCAGTGCAGTTCCCAAACTTATCAACATACCTGGCTAGAAGGTGAGAACATTCTAGGCAAGAACATGGGGATTATAAAATTGTATTGCCACCACACGGCTCCCTTCATAAGGCACAGTAAACAATTACTTTCTTGTAAGGATTTTCAGCAGGTTCTTCATCTCCTCAGCGTCTTTGAAGAGATTCATTAGGCTGAAACCTTCTTGAAAATCATATTGAAGTATCCAGCAGTGGGAAAGTCCTCCAAGCAATAGAAGTCCACACCTTCAAGTCTGCATATTTTTTAACAGGATCGTCTTGATGAGCATACCTCCTTCACCATCCATCATCACCACCCAAATGCTGTTACATGCCCCCTTTGAGGCATCACTTGCAATAACCAACATTGTCCTGATCATTGTCTCTTCCCTGCTAGTTATGGTGGGAAGCCAACTGAAGTTCATAAACAAGGATTTAGAATCTGTGCTATACAGGGATTGTCCCTTTTACCAACAGCTCACAAACACTATGTTTTGGCTACAACCTGGCAAGTTGAAGATGGTGTGTACAGTGGGAAGTTATTGTAGACTGAAAATGGTCTGACCAAAGTAGTACAAAGAGTGTAACTGCAAGGTCAACCATTGTGAAAGAATTAACCATGATAGAATCATCTCCATCAGCCCTATCACACTGAATTTATGTATGGACAGTAACTTAGTGCTAATTATTTCAAATGCCTTCAACACCTCTGAGGGACAAGTACCCTATTATATTTGAGACTTGCCTGTGACATAGGTCTATATACCCTGCAGGTAGCTGGACTTCTGAAGAGAAGACGAAGCATCTTACAGCTCAATAACCACAATGACAACAACAATACCCCCAGGAGAGGCAATGACTGCTGCCTTATTCACAGTCACATGCAGCTCAATAAAAAGAGTGGAGATGGTCTCAGGACTGTATCTCAGAGGAGGTGAAACTCTCAGCAAACTGTTTCTAGATCAAGTGGCTGCTTTCTTTATCTCTCTGAACACAAGTGCCTAAAAGGTTCGAGCACTTGCCATCACAGACTTCTACATTGTCTTGGAAAAAATCCCAAAGCCAATATTGTAAACATTGTAATACCATTTAATTGAACATGCCTGCCCTCGGAGAGTAGCTTCCTGTCTTACAATTTTTTTTCAACATTATACCACTCTCTTAAAAATAATCTAACAAAATTAAGCGTATTTCCAGTTTGGCATATTGACTCTGTAGTAAGTTCAGGGCTGAATTCAGAAGGGTTAATATCAGTACTTCTTTTTTGAACAAATCTAAAACAAGGAAAGAGATAGTAGGAACTGCCGATGTTGGAGTCTGAGATAACAAGGTGTGGAGCTGGAGGAACACAGCAGGCCAGGCAGCATTAGACGAGCAGGAAAGCTGACATTTCGGGTCTGGACCCTTCTTCAGAAAATAAACAAGGAAAGCTATGTTGCAGAAACCTTACAGATCCAGGTCACAGATTTCTTTTGTCCAGTCACGTGGGCATCATTGACTGGATCAGCATTTATTACCCATCCCTAGTTGTCATTGAGAAGATAATGGTAATCTGCCTTTGTGAACCACTATGGTCCATTAGTCATTAGGGAGAGAATTACAAGATTTTGATGCAGTAACACTGAAGTATTTCTAAATCAGGATGGTGAATGACTTGGAGGGGATGTTGGAGGCGTTGATGTACCTGCTGCATGTGTCCTTCTCGATCATGGTCATGGATTTCGAAGATGCTGTCTAAGGAGCCTCGGTGAATTTCTGTAATGCATTTGTAAATTCTACACACTGCTGGCACTGAGCATTGATGTTGGAGCCAGAAGATATTTGTTGATGTGGTGCAAATCAAGTGGGTTGCTTTATTCTGAATCCATGCATTCTGACATTACTATGGCATAGGTACTTTCAACACATACTCAGTAGTTTTTGTTAGTGTAAAGATATAGTTAACTCTTTACCCACAGACTTCAAGCAAAATTAGTTTCCCTTGCCAATTGAGTGCCAGTAGTTACTTTAATTTCTTCTTGAGATTTGAGTGTCACTGACTTCACGATCATTTATTGCACATCCCTAATTTCCCAGGGGACAGTTAAGAATCACAGGTACGCAGTGTGATGAAAAAGACATTTGGCACGCTTGCCTTTATCGGTCAGAAAACTGAGTACAGGAATTGGGACATCATGTTATTGCTGTAAAAGACATTGGTAAGGCCACATTTAGAGTACTGCATACAGTTCTGGTTTAGGAAGGATGATACTCAACTGGGAAAGGTGCTAAAAAGCTTCACAAGGATCTTACCAAGACTGGAGGGTTTGTATTATAAGGAGAGGCTGGATAGGTTGTGACTTTTGTCTGGAACATCGGAGGCTGAGTGGTGACCTTATAGAGATTTATAAAACCATGAGGGGCACAGATAGGTGAATAGACAAGGCCTTTTCCCTGAGGTAGGGGAGTCCAAAATTAGAGAGCATAGGTTTAAGGTGAGAGGAGAAAGATGTAAAAGACGCCTGAGGGGCAACTTTGTCATACAGAGGGTGGTGTGTACATGGAATGAGCTGCTGGAGGAAGTGGTACAGGTGAGGGCAATTGCAACATTTAAAAGATATTTGGACAGACACATGGATAAGAAAGATTTAGAGGGATATGGGACAGACCTGAGCAAATGAGATTGATTCAGTTTAGGAAACCTGGGTGTCATGGACGAGTTGGTCTAAAGGGCCTATTTCCATGCTGTATAACCCTATGACTCTATAACTACATTGCAGTGGGTCTGGAGTCATATGTAGGCTAGATCAGGTAAAGGTGGCAGATTTCCATCCCTTCAGGACGTTGATGAACCTGATACTTTTTAATGACAATTGACAATGATTACATGGTTGTCATTATGGCTAACTTTTCATTCTAGATATTTAATTGATATTACATTTCACTATTTGCCATGGTGGGATTTGAGAGCATGTGCCCATAATATTAGCTTGGGGTTCTAGATTACCAGTCAAATGACAAAGTTGGATAGTCAGTAAATTCTAACCCAGTTAGCAATGTCCCAAAGCCCAGAAAAAAAAATTAAAAAAAGCAAGCTGGTGCCATGATTAGTGAACCAGGGACTGATGGGGGATGGTGGTAATGTTTAGCGTTAAGAATAATTTCTCTATAGCAAAACTAACATATCTAAATTCTCTGCTCTGCAGTTAACCAGCTTTGGCATCAATAATCCTCACAAGAAAGTAAAACCATCTACAATGTAGCTTTTGCTGCCAAGAAATGATATTGCTTCTGTTTTGATACATTTTTCTCAGCTTATAGTATTAACAGTTAGGCAGACAACATGAGTACATGGAGTAAGATAGCGATCAGTGAGATTGAATTGAATGGTGAATCAAGATCGAGGGGCTCACTGGCTTACTCCTATCCTTACGCTCCCAAATTTGTTAGGACTTGGTTTTCATTCCTTTCCATGGGAGCGGAACCTCAAAAACTACAATTTGGAATGTGTTGCTTTGATAAGTTAAAAATGCCTTCCTTTCCACTGTTCAAATCAATCCATCACCTACACAGTACTCTATCCAAGGCAACTGAAATGCTCCTAAGCTTCTTCAAAGCTGCTGTTGGAGTGATTATGGGATAGTCTATGTGAATTGTTTATCCCATCTGTGGTGACTCCTTCAACTTCCATGTTTACTGTCCCTAAAGAAACAAGGAATGCAACACAGGGCTGAGGTCAGGCTGCCGCACTCCAACATAAATGTCAAGGGGGAGCTTGCTCCCACTTGGCCATCTTGTCCTGCATTATGTTTTAACAGCGGCCCTTTAACTTGTATGAAGTGAGGCTTCCGTTAACAGGACAATATCCCATTTCAGTGAGCTGCTGGGAAATCAAAGGCCAGCAGCTCTGCTCCACACTCGGATCAGTGGTAATGTCCAGTATTGCAGGAATGCCTTGGAGGAAGAGGTGCCATGGATGATCGCAAACCCAGATAGATCTGGCATCTTGTTGGGGCTTGGTTGGCAGGCCCCATAAGAGAGGTGGGAGGGGGATACATGCTGGGCATAGCAGGGAGAGGATGCAAGTGTGAGGCAAAAGTTTTGAGCAGGTGGTCTTCGGTTGGCACAAGAGCCCCAGGAAGATGATGCCCTGCCCCTTTTGGTGACCAGCAGCCCACAGAGTTAAACTTACTGGGCTGGGTGTTGGGTATCAGTTTCCTCTTTTGTCCTTTAAATGATTGGGGCCTTAATTTCCCACTTGACGATCTCAATTGAGCAACAGGCAGACATTGCTTGCAAAACCATGGTCTGAGTGAGGTAGCATGGCAGCGGGCACACTGCCAACAGTTTTGTCCCTAACTTATGGGTCCAACCTTTTCTTGATCAAGGGTGGCCCATAAAATTCAGCTGAAGGAGAAAAGCAGATGAAAATATTTATCTTTCTACTCTATGATACCAAAAGTTGGAACTCCAAATACTGCTAACCCATTGTTCCTGATATTGGGGGTTATTTTCTGCTTTTGTTTGCTCTTTTGCATTCCACTGAATGACTCCAGTTCAGAAACAATGTGAAAATTACATTACTTCATCTATCAGATTGTCCTAATTAAACAAATTGTATTAGTATTGATATATATATACTGAAGGAATCAACTTTGTTTTAGAAAATAACCTTTGTGTAATGTAGTTATCCTTCACTGCACTCCATATTTTGTGATTGAAATGATTAGCCCACCATTTGAAATAAGAAAGAGTAAAGTTGAGCCAGAATCACGTGTTGTTTCAAACTGCACACATAATTTATCTGAACTGTTCTAATCAAAAGATGTTCTGCTCAATGAATATCCACACTGTTCCCAAATATTATAAACAACTGAAGATGGTAAGACTCTAATCAAAGTCTATACACTTAAAGTCATCTTGCATTGCAACCTAACAACAATGTCAGAAATAAAAACTAAATGAAACAAACAGAAAATAAAGGCTTGTTCTTTTCAATGTATGGGTGGCCTAAAACTTTAACAAGGCACTGGTTTGGGGTTGCTCATCCAATGGAAGCTGACCTCCTGGTGATTTCTTCACTGTCACAAGGCACCATTGCCAACACAATGCTGGTATAATGGTGAAAGAATTCCAATGGAGTGATAACACATAGTTTTCAGCTCCCTAACTCTTGATGTCATTTCCATGTTGATCTTAGTAGATTCTGTTCATAGTCACTTACCATATCCAAGATTCAACATTTTAATCAACTTTGTCTTTTTCTTCTGAATTCTTCCTTTTCAAACTTCTCCAACTTCCGTCCAATTTCTCCCTTTTCTGCTTGAAAGTAATTTGGGTGCAGATAGTTCTCCAAATGTTATCCACAATATTCATTATGAAGTGTTCTACAAACTTTAGTTTTTGATTCCTTTAAAAGACAATGAACTAAACATTACTAGGATAGGGCAACTTATGATGCAGATTATTTGTTAGACTTTTCCTGCACTCTCCATCTTGGAACATTTGTGCATTGTATCTTGCTAGAAATGCAAGCTTATAATAGCGTTGGTGAAGGCAATGGGGTATCTGGTACCGTAGTGAACAATGGGACCATTAGTGCATTTTTCTAACCAGTGAGATTTTGAGGATTTGAGAAATCTAGACAGGAATAACAGTAAAAGAGGGAAAATTAGAGTGAGGTAAAATTGAAGTTAAATCAGACGCAGAAAAAGAAATAAGGGAAAGGAATGAAAGTTATATTTAGAGAGAGGAAAAAGAGGCAGAAAAGAAATGTAAGAGAAAAAGTGTTACTTTTAAAAAAGTCTCTCCCAAGAATTACTACTATAAAGGACTAAATTGAACAGTTCAAACTGTACCCTTTCTGGGGTTGATTGGCAGTGCATTAATAATTATTATGTTGATAAAGGGACACAAATTCATTCATTCATTCATTCACAATGTTCTTAATCACTCGCCCTAACTTTCTACAACAACTTCAATGTAGGACCAATGTATAAATCCTGCATGCTTATAAAACTAATCAAGAACCTAAAAATGGGATGTCATTTGTGCAAAGTGCATTTTGGATTAGTAAAATCAAGCAACAGGTTTGAGAGATTTGTAACTCACTGTTGACCAAATCTTTCTCTGATCTTGCTGGCAGATCTTATTAATAATAATGTGTATTGTGAACTAAGCTTTATTTTTCCAGCAAAAAATTGGCTCCCTGGCAAAATAAAAAGCATGATTGCGCTAAATACCGCATTGCGTTACTTGTGTGTGATGTCTTACTTGTGGAAAGGATATTTGCCTTTTCTTCCTTGCTGAAAGAAGGTCTCTCCAAAGACTTGTTTCCATGAGGCTGGTACCGCTTTAAACACTAACACTGTTTCTACGCTTTGCACAATCCAATTTTCTAGGGAAACTGCCTTATCTTTGGCAGAGTCGTTGCAACTGTTGTGAATTTTAAACAACTGAATACGTTAAAACAACCTGTCAAATCAGAAAATCTCTAAGGAAATTACCTGAAGCAAATGCAATATGATGGAGAATTCTGGCCAATAAATATAGCCCTTAGCTTTCATTAGTTTTACTGTAATGCCGCAAAAACAGTTAAGGGTAAAGCAGTCTGGAAACAGAAATAAAAATAAATTCCAGCAGCATAGAAGTCTGAAATATTGTAACGTCATTGCTTTTTTTTCAGTCTAAGAGAATTTGTAGCTGCAATTCTATGCCACTGAAAAAAAAAAACACTGATGAAATTTGTAATGGGTGTGCTCCATACTGCAGTTCTAAATAGGATTGTAAGTTGATCTGACCACTTCTGATTATATCATGCAAGGGTAGTTGGTTTCAAAATGATAGAGTGTGAATAGGTTTTAATAGTCAGGGAATTGATGGTGTGATGATTTATAAAACTCTACAAATCTCTATCACTGTTATTTGAAAGTTAACCATACTGGATAATGCCACCAAAACCTCAGAGATCAGATTATGTCTCAATTCTCAAAGCAGAGGATAAATTAGAAATGGGGGCTGGGGGACGAAGATAAGGGATGCCCTATCAGAAATAACTGGAACCATTTTTTTTCATGTGCAGGATGACTGCAGCTAAAGGATGATTTGTTTATGTTTTCATGTTGATGCTGTTCCAGCTTTTTGTCAAAACATTCCCAACTTTGTTTACTGCAGTGATGAGGCTGACATTTAGTTCAGACATGTTTTTAAAGCAATTACATGTCTGAGGCAGTCTGATTCCTCAAGAAGGTGATGGAAGTTAATTGCTAATTGGATTGACGGTTTGGAAACCTCAATATTAACTGAATTCATAAAACTACAGTAATATTTTTTTCAAAACACTCTGCCAAGGCTACATTTGAAATCATATACATTTCTACTTCCTAGTTTATGAGTCGATTATGAATATCCTTGAAAATCACTAATGCACAGGAACTTATTTCTCAAGAAGTGATCATCACCTGAGGAAGGAGGTGATCATCACAAAGTGATCCTTGTTAGAGAACCTAAAATTGATGAATAGAACAAAATATTAATAAAACAATCTTCTTTGTTCTCTTCCTAATTGAATTGGAAAGTAAGGCTGCCAACAGCATTAAAGGCCCATCCCAACCCAGTAATGCTCTCCTGCAATCTCTTCCATCGGGCAGAAAGTACAGACACTTAAACATACGCACCAACAGGTTCAAGAACAGCTTCTTCCCTGCTGTTATTAGACTGACGAATAGACTCTCTAACTTCAAATAGTGTTGATCCTGCTAATGTTGACGTTGCTTTGCACACCCCCGTGCAGTTAACCTGTATGCCTCGCTCTGTCTAAGCACCCTACGATCTGTATGAGATAGTAAGAACTGCTCATGCTGAAGTCAGAGATAACACAGTGTGGAGCTGGAGTAACACAGTAGGCCAGGCATCATCAGAGGAGCAGGAAAGCTGATGTTTCGGGTCGGGACCCTTCTTCTTTCCTGCTCCTCTGATGCTGCCTGGCCTGCTGTGTTCCTCCACCTCCACACTGTGTTATCTATGATCTGTATGTCCTTGTTTACTATGATCTGCCTGTACTGCTCGCAAACAAAGATTTTCACTGTACTTAGTACACGTGACGACAATAAATCAAATCAAATAAAACCTGACTCTGCAATGTTTTGCATTTTTTGATGCTACTTTGCTCAATTTTGGGTAGAATGATAAAGGAAAATCCAACCACGAGACATGTAAGATCAATTTAATTTTGTTATTTCATGGAATTTGAACACCACTGACAATACCAACATTTAATGCCAACCTTTAGCTGCCCTCGAGAGGATGGTAGTGACCCACATTCTTTAACTACTGCAATACTTATTGTGGTGGTACGCACTCAATCATTTAGGAAGGGAGATCAAGGACTTTAATTCAATAATGGTGAAAGAATGGTGAAATACTTCCACGTCAGGACAGTGTGTGCTTTTAAAATATTGGAACATAGTTGTAGGCCATTCATCCTCAAGCCTGTTCAGCCATTCAATGAGATAATGACTAATCTATGGCCTAACTCCATATAACTAGCTTTGGCCTATACCTCTTAATGCCTTTGCTTCACAAAAAAAAAACTATCTCAGACTTACAATTAACAATTTATCCAAAGTCATCTACTGTTTGCAGAAGATGTTGTTGGGAATGGAGGGTTTGAGATATAAGGAGAGGCTGGATAGACTGGGACACTTTCACTGGTGCGTAGGAGGTTGAGGGGTGACCTTTTAGAGATTTATAAAATCATAAGGAGTATAGATAAGGTGAATGGCAAGTGTCTTTTCCCTAGACTGAGGGATTTCAAGACTAGGGAACGTATTTTTTCAGGTGAGAGGAGAATGATTTAAAAAAGACATGAGGGATTTTTGTTTACAGAGAGGGAACCATGTGTGGAATGAGATTCCAGAGGAAGTGGTGAATGGTGTACAGTTATAACATTTAAAATATATTTGGATAAGTACATGAACAAGAAATGTTTGGAGGGATATGGGCCAAGCACAGTCATATGGGACTAGTTTAGATTGGGATTATGATCAGTATAGACTGATTGGGCTAAGGGGTCTGTTTCCATACTATATGATGTTATGACTCTATGACTCTAAGAGAGTTCCAAACCTCTACCACTCTTTGTGTAAGGTCATGTCACAGAAGAAGGCCATTGGACCATCATGTGTCTATAGGAACAATTTATCTAGTGCCTTTTTCCCTCTCAGAGGATTGTTGTACTTTGGAACTCTCTGCTCGGAAGGCGGTAGAGATGGGTTGTTAAATATTTTCAAGACAAAGGTGGATAGCTTTCTATTGACCAGGTGAAGCAAAAATTACCAGGGTAACGGCTATCATACGTTGCCCTGTGCAACTATCAGAGTCAGTCTAGTTTCAAATGCTGAGCATTGAAAACACCTCTTAATTGGAGCATGCAACTATTCTGTTCCAGAAAGTGCATAGAGCAAAAAAAAAGCCCACTTGATGTATTGTGGGCTTTTTTTTATCATGGAACCACAATGAAGAACTCAGAATGCAAAATTATGCAGCATGCTACACACAACAGTCACTGGAATCTTATGCAGGATGCCAACAATTAGGTATTTAGCATGCTAATAGTGTTGATGATTACTCAGGTAGATATCAACTCATTGCTACGTCTGTACTCAAATTGCAGGGAGATTGCGATGAACCACGGTTCCAGAAGACAGATTTGATCAAGCATGAATGATCCTGGGGCTTATCTTCATTGGATAAATATAAATGGAGAAATGGACTGCCTTAAGTTGAAAGCTTTATGAAAATTGCCTGACAAGTGAGTATTGTCTCATATAATTCAGTGTAAACAAAGTGAACATTTAAAACAGTCTAAGAATAAGAAATTGGAATTATTTTCTGGAGGAAGCAAGGCAATTGCTTTAAACTGATGAGTACTTTCTGTTCCGTAGCACTGAGCAACCATGTACTCCCCCACTTCAGCTGACAAAATAAAAGTTGGAAACAGTGCTAAACTTCCAGAAATGATGAAAAATTGAACTCATTACATATTTTTGATCTCAATTATATCTACTGACACACAAATTAACGGAGCTTCCCAATGGGATTACATCTGTAAAATATTCATTAATTTTGCGATTGGTAATACGAGCTATGTTCCTGAAAATCAAGTCAGGAAGGTTAAACTATGGTGTGCTAATTGATAAATTATTCCATTTAACCAGTAGTTACCTAAATCTGCATGATAGATCGACATCATTATGCTGCTTAATTTAGTATTTGTTAAACAACATATTTAGCTTCTTTAACCCAAACCCATATAAAGGGCTGAACACAACCAGCTTTCAGATTTTTCAACAAAAATATACTGTACGGAAGAGTTGGGTGTGACTTAATATTGTACCTACATCATGGTGGTAACTGTATCAGTACACTTCTGTACCTTACAACCGAGATTTAATTTCTATTATTATAATCACTAGTTCCAAATTTGAAATTAAAAATGAGAAATTCGTAAATCTCAACATTTACAAATGCTCTAATTGGAATTATATTACAAATGTCTCTCCTGGCAGGAAGTCTCACACGCTGGCAGCATATATCAGATAATATTGGGTGCACGGCTATTATTTTGGTCCATTGATAGTTCATAAGATCACACTTCCAGTTATTCTGAGTTTCTACTTCATTTGAACATACAGCCATAAACAAAATGTCACTCTAAAAATGGATAAATGCCATGCAGTCTGAAAAGATGAATATTCTGATATAAGGGCTATTACCCATAAGATTGCTTTCAACAATTTTGAATTTGGAAATTCCACTGGTCAATAAACAAAGAAGTAATGTTTTTTTTTATAGGTTTCAGTTAAATACCTATTAGCCTGACTGAATATTTACAAAACTTTTAAGATATGGATATTTGAGAGCTTTCACTTGACAGTCTCATTTTATCCAGGGAAGCCTGACATACTTTGCTACTGCTCAAGTAGAATGACATTTCCTTGTCCTCTTTTACTTGACTAGTCAAACTTATAATTGGGAATGCAGCTGCAGTGCATTTTAGATGGTCCCAGGCTATTGCTTCAAAACCATGTAATGCTTTAAGTAGGGGTTTCCCTTGGTAGAAACGTGTAAATAAGTGACTCTAATGGAAGGACTTTACCATCCTGGGAATCATTCTCTACTTGATGGTGGCTGTTCTTGTGTAGGAAAAATTCCCTCATACAGTTTTGTTAGCTCAAGGGATGGGTGCAATACAGTATGGATCAATTGTAATTATCAGGCTAATGCACTTTCCATTATCGGTATGCACACTTGTGTATCTATGATGGCCCACGCCACAGGTGGCATTAGTTGAAAAATGCAGCATTGCTTCAGTGGTGCAAATCTCAAGGTACATTTTTTATTTTAAATAACATCGAACTTTCTGTAAAGTTGCAAAAAGCTACAAGAATATGGACAACAACAGAGTAAGTGACGTGTGTATAATTCATGTCTAGAAGCTCAATACAGAATGATTGAAAGAATATTTCATAAATGGAACATTGGGATTTCGTATTTTGCCTAATATCTTCCTAAAATTTAAATTGCAGTGTTGAGCAAATGACAGAATGCGAATGACTGCTGCATATTAGATTAATCTATTACCTAACTAGAAGTTTTCAACAAATTATACATCTAATTTTCTTCGTTCAGTTTATAACGTTTTAAGAATAAACAGATAAGATTGCAATAAAATAATTAGTTATATGTAATCTGCATTAATTTCAAGATATATTGAAGGCAGTATGTATTTCTTGAAATTTCTTGAAATTTTCCTCATCAATAATATCTATTTATAGAAATGGGCCTAGACATTTTAATTTGTTCCATTATTCCAGAATTTAAGCCCATATTGAAGATGATTTTCACTCATACAAAAATTTTATGCCATGACAATTGCTCCCATTATTTATCCAGGGGTTCCACCAATGTGAAGGCAGGAAATCAGAAAACATCTGTGAAATTTTAGGACTAATTTTCTTTTCTGCCAATTTTCCCATTTTATTCTTATCACGTTGGTGGTGGTGGTGGTATGTTATAGTTGACTTGACTTGACATAGCAACATGCACTTTTTCATATGTGTGTGTGCGTGTGCGCGTTTGTGTGTGCGTGTTTGTGTGTGTGTGTGTATGGCTGTTTGTGTGTGTGTGTGGTCATGTGGAGTTATTGAAAGAGATGGTAGTGATTCCAACTTGCTTTCCTTCATATGGCTGCACAGGAAACTCTCCTGCTTTCACTACCTGCCACTGGCATGTACCTGAAGGCTCTGCAGGTTGACACTTAACCTATTTGGCCAAGTTATGATCGCATCTTCTTTGGCCATCATGTCTTTGGATGGAATTGAGCTCAAAGGTCTGGTTCAAAGGCAATGATGTCACAGATTGCATCATAATACCTTCCCCTTCATGCAGGCAGTTGAGTAATTTTAACAATGGCTACATTTAGTTTTTCTTTCCCTTTGCAGTCAATGAACTGTAAAATTCATCAGGACATACAATGGATGACCCATTCAAAACCAACTACTTTCCACCGTAGCCGAAGGTTAAGCCTAACTCAGGTGAAGTTGACTGAGGTATAGTTTCCCCAAGCACCAGATTCCCCTCTGCTATCGCAATGAAATTCCATTGTTATTGTTAGACTTTATAACAACACTGCTTGACCACAAACAGAGTGGGAGTAGCCATCACAGCTGCAGCCTATCCTGTCTTTCCCTGAAGTCTGGTAAACTGCAGTTCCAGCAGGGAGTACTGGATAATATGCAGAGGCAAATTTTCCCCTCTTTAACCAAGAATCCCAGGGTTAATTGGAAACTCAACCTAGGTCTTTCCTAATTAGCATGACTCATCAACTTATTGTATTAACATACTGAGACATCAGGAATGTTAGTTAGCGTATTTTAATAATTGGTGCTCAAAATATCATGCAATGCTTCTTTTGCCATTGTGAATTTTACATTGAGTGCATTTAGATGGGATAAGGACACAATCAAGACCACTTTCCCATGAGCCAGTGGCAGTAAAAGATCAGAAAGTAAATGGCTTTGACAGCTATGACTGACAGAGAGCAATTGCCGTAACCATGACAACGTTCACATGTTTGATTTCGAACCATTACTAATACAAGAATAAGGTTATTTCACCCAATGGAAATATTCAAAGTGCTATATATTGTATCATATCAGATCAATGTTCCAGCTGTAATAAGAGCATGTCTTGAAACTTTTAAAACATAGTCACATTTATATCTCACAAAATAAGGAGTGTATGACATTTGTCTCATTTTAGGACACTTGGGAGTTACTTCAGAGTGATACATGGCATAGAGCTTAACTGAAATGAATTTGTATTTAAGAAAAACAACACAACAACTATCACTAGAAAAACATATAAGGGAAATTAATGGGGCTAATGATCAGTAAATCCCCTGGATGGAGTGCATTGTAGCATTTTAAAAGAAGCTGCTGCAGAGATATTGTTTGTACTGTCAGTAATCTTTCAAGTATCCTTAATTCTGGAAAAGTCCCAGTAGATTGGAAAACTGCTGATATATCGCTTGAATTAAAAAAGGGAGGGTAGTATAGGCTAGTTAGTTTAACATCTGTCACGCGAAAAATGTTTGATTCTATAATAAAGCATTAATACCAGAGCGTTTGGAAATACATGATAAAATCAAGTAGAGTCAACAGAGCATTATGAAGGGGATATCATGCTTGACAAACTTGTTACAGTTCTTTGAGGAAGTAAGAAACTTGACAGATGAAAATACACCAGCAGAAGTAATATATTAGGATTTTCAAAAGGTGTTCAATAACATACTAAACAAAAGGCTGCTTAATAAGATAAATCCATGGTGTTTGGGTAGGATGTTAGCACGATAGAGGATTGACTAACTAATAGAAGACAGAGAGCTATGAAGGGGGTATTTTCAAGATGGAAACCTATAACTAGTGGAGTGTCTCAAGGATCAATGGCTGAGCCGCAATTGTTTGCAAAAGATATATTAAGAACCTGAATGGTGGAAGTGAATGTACTATAGCCAAGTTTGCAGATGATACAAAAATATGTGGGAATGCGAGCAGTGATATTGACAGAAAGGATCTACATAGGGTTGTGTGAGTGGCCAAAAATTTGGAAGATTGAGTATACTGTGTCAAAATGCGAGGTTATTCCTTGACATGAAGGCTGCATTCAACCACATGTGGCAACAAGTAGTCCCAGCAAAAATGAGTTCAATAGGAATTGGATGGAAAATTCCTTGCTGGTACAAGCTTGGCACAAAGGAAGATAATTGTAGCTGTTGGAGGTTAGTCATCTCAGTTCCAAGATATCTCTGCAGTAATTACTCAGAATAGTGTTCTAGGCAAAACAACTTCAGCTGCTTCATCAATTACCTTCCCTCCATCATAAGGTCAGAGTGAGAATGTTTACTGATGATTGCACAATATTCAGCACCATTTGTAAGTCCTCAGGTACTGAAACAGTCCATGCCAAGATGCAGCATGACCTGGGCAATATCCATACTTGGGCTGAAAATGGCAAGTTCCCCTGCAAAAACACTCACCATCCTGACTCGGAAACATATCACAGTTCCTTGAGGTCATTGTTTCAGAATCCTAGAATTACTCTCTAACTGCGTTGTGGGTCTACCTACACCACGTGGACTATCAGAATTCAAAAAGGCAGCTCCCCGCCACCTTCTCAAGGGCAACTAGAGATGGGAAATAAATGCTTGTCCAGCCAGCAAAAACCATGTCACTTGAGTGAAGAGAAAAAGTAACAGTAATATCATGCAAATGCCAGGCCATGACCGCCCCAACAAGAAGGAATGTAACCATCGACCCTTGACATTCAGTGACATTATCAGTACTGAATCCCCCACTATCAAAATCCTGGGCATTACTATTGACCAGAAACTGATCTGCAGTAGCCATATAAATACAGTAGCTGCATGTGCAGGTCAGAGGCTAGGAATACTGTAGCGAGTAACTCACCTCCTACCACTTTAAAGTTTGTCCATAAAGCACAAGTCAGGAGTGTGAGTTTTTTGCAGGGGACCCATTTGACTAGATGAGTGTAGCTCCAACAACACTCAAGAGATTTGACACCATCCAGGACAAAGCAGCTCACTTGATTGACCCCATATCCACAAGCATCCACTTGCTCCACCACTAATGCTCGATGGCAGCAATGTGTACAAACTACAAGATACGTTGCAGAAACTAATGAAGGTTCCTTGGACAGTACTTTGCATAACCACTACCATTTTGAAGAACAAATGCAGCGGATATTTGGGAACTGCAAGTTCCTCTCCAAGCCAGTAACCATTCTGGCTTGGAAATAAATCACTGTTCCTTCAGGGTCACTGGGTCAAACTCCTGGAGCTTCCTGGCTAATTCTGGGTCTCCCTACAGTATATGGACTGGAGCCATTCAAGAAGGCATTGCATCATGACCTTCTCAAAGGCAACTAGGGATCAGCAACAAATGCAGGCCCAGCAGCAAAGCCCACATCCCATGAATGAATGAAACAAATATTCACTTTGGTTGAAAGAATAGAAGTGTTGAATGTTATGTAAATAGGTATGGATTGCAGAAAGCCACATCTCAGAGGGATTTGATGGGTACTTGCACATAAATTACAAAAATTTAGCATCCAAATTCACGAGGTAATAGTGAAGGCAAATAGAATGTTGCCCTTTGTATCACAGGAAATGGAGTACAAAAAGTGAGGTCTTGCTAAAATTTCACAAGGTGCTAGCCAAACCACATCTGGAATAGTTTTGGTCCCCTTATTAAGGTAAGATATTCTGACATGGGAGGCAGCTCAGAGAAGATTCATTACGTAGAGTCTAGTTATAGGGGGATTTTCTTATGAGGAGAGGTTGAGCAGGTTGGCTTTGTATTCATTTGAGTTTAGAAGAAGGAAGGGAGACCACATTGAAACATATAAGATTATTAGGGAGATTGACCAAGTAAATGCACAGAGATTGTTTTCCCTTGTGGTTCAGTCTCTATCCAAAGGGCATAATCTCAAAGTAAAAGGTCACCCATTTAAGACAGGAGATGAGGAGAATGTTTTTTTTTCCTCACAGGGGATTGTGAATCTGTGGAATTTCTTGCTATAGAGGTCTATAGAAGTTGAGTCATTAAGTGGATTCAAGTCTGAGATGGACAGATTTTAAATCAGTAAGGGAATCAAGTGTTATAGAAATAGGGAAAGTGGAGGTGAGGATTATATGATCAACATGATATCATTCAATGGCAGAGCAGACACAATGGGTGAATGACCAATTTCTCTCCCACATCTTACAGTATTGTGGTCTTATCATTGATTACAGAGTTCAATATGGGCAGGAATCTTGCAAAAGTCCTCAAGATTACTGAAGGCTTTCATAATATAAGCAGCATAACATTGTTCCATTCACCGCTGAGATAATAACAAAAAAGCACGGGTATAATTTTTAATCTCATCCCCTCATGGGAATGGAATGATAACATCCTAAACATCAAGATGATTCATCCTGTTCCCACACAATCTTGCTCACTAACATTTTGGTTATGGCTACTGAACGGCTGCTGGAAGATGCACGTTTATTCTTGTGGAGAACCTATTTGTAATATGTTCATTAGCTTTAAATACTGTAGTTAGGGCAGAAACACATTTTGAAATATTAGTGGACATGGCACATGCCATGCACAATCTGTGCATTTATCCCTGGGGGTGAGGAACATAATCAATGGTTTTGAAATGAAGAATGTTTTCATCAATATTTTTGCAGGCAAACAGAGGCATAAATGCTTTGCCATGGACCGTAAAAATCTTCAGGCCTGCTGCTGACACATCCTTTTATCTCACAGCCCAAAACCCACGCCACTCCTCCCCCAAATAAAATTTCAATTTCGGCTTGGATTCAAAATCATTGGGACTTGTCCAGCATCCCCTCCTCTTTGCCCGCCCATCGAATTGAACGACAAGCTGGTTATGAATGCTAAATCAGCATTCACAGCTTGGCAGAAGCATACAAGTCCAGCCTCTGAAATGAATTGTGCAAGATGTTGAGGTGCTAAGGATTACAACACTATCCACTCGTTTGCTTGGGATTCAAATTAGAGACTGAATTGGAGTTAGGGATTTAACAATTTTGTTTCTCAAAATGAGAACTGCTTACAGCTGGACATTGAAGCAAGGAGTATTGTTAATTAAAATAACATTAATACTTCAATAATAACATATGTAAAAGGACATAATGATAAGACCGAGAAATGAGAGTAGAGTGACACCATACATTTTTACCTTTAGCACATGGGCAGATTGCCCACCCATTATAAATCCTAATCAATGAATTAAAAGAACGTAAGTTTTCATTATGGGTGTTTTGATGCATCAGTTTGCTATTTGCATAATGTTGTCAAACATTTAGCCTGATAAGTCCAGTATCAGAAAAATACCAACTCGATAGACTAAATAACCTCATCCTGCAATGTCTATAAAGCACAAACAATCTAATAAATAGGCAATAGACTTAGTTGCTGTGCCACTGGAGACATATAGATTTAATTAATTCTTCTACCTCATTGCTCGGAGACAATTATTTTTCCCCAGTGAAGTTGGCAATAATAATGGATAAAACTTTCAGCTCCCCAGGTGTATTTGTGAGCAGGAGGCTCATTAAGGGTAGCCCACTGCCTTCTGACCTGCTGTTATGCTCCTCCCTTAGATGTAATTGTGCCAATCACACACACACAAGGATTGGTGAAAAAATATGCAGGTTCTTAATTTGAAAAATACTCTATTTGCAGCTAATGTTCACTGGGAGTTAAACATAGCACATCAGACATTTATTTTTGCTGTGTCAGACTGTCAGCAAGTCATGGGACAGTTACTGCAACCTGTTGAGACGTGTAATGGCTGTGAGGAGTTTGAGCTATACCTCCTTAAAAGTGCGTTTGCACCATACCAGTACATTTCCAAGTTATCCCCCATATTGGAGACAGTAAGGACGGCAGATGCTGGAAGTTAGAGTCAATAAATGTGGAGATGGAAAAGCACAGAAGGTCAGACAGCATCCGAGGAGCAGGGAAGTCAATGTTTCGGCCGAAAGAAGGGTTTCAGCTAGAAACGTTAACTTCCCTCCTCCTCGGATGCTGTCTGACCTGCTGTGCTTTTCCAGCTCCACATTTATTGACTCTTATTCCCCATATTACAGTGCAAAGGGTAAGGCAGACAACCTACCTGCCTTTAGAATCGTTGCGGCCCTTAACTGGCCATTTAAGGGCCTTACTCCATCTCTGCTGTAATAATACACATGGTTGGGAAAGCAGAAAAAAAGGAGGCCCTCCCACTACTTTTGTGACTTGGCCTATATGACGGGGAGAAAGGATGGGTACCTTATTTGAGAGGTCTGTTGTCCCAATTGGAGGCACAACTCCTCAAGATCATATCTCCAATTTGTACCTCCTTCCCTCAGCCTCCAAAACACAAGTGCCACTCCTTTCTGAGGTGCCCAATCCTTGATAAAATATCAGATATTTATGTCTGTCATCTATGGATCCTCTTTACAGGACCTCTGTAGTCTAGCAATAGCCACTACTGGATCTGGTGCTGCTAGGAGTTTTAGCCATTTGCCAATCATAGACTGACAACCCTTAAGGATGAAAACTCCTGCCCCGAAGGGCAAAAATCCCACATTTATCGTTAGGCCATCAGCAACGTAGTATCAGCCCTTTTTGTGCTCAGCAGGGCTGAAGACTAACTTTTCAATTGGCAGGGCAAACAGACAAACTTAACAAAAATCAGACAAAGATTGGAGATTTTTCTTCTGATTTTTCTCTATTTTTCCAAAGCAGAAGAAGAAAATTTTTCATTTAAAATTACTTTTGGAACTTTATCGTCCAAAGCAAAAAAAAAATGAGGAAGGAGAGATTAGATTACATGGCGTTTGGGAGAGGCCGGTCCACGTGTTTGTCAAGGTGTCAATGGCTCAGGAGAAAGATTTTTTTGTGTGGATGGAACTTGGAAGATTGACCTTTTCAACCTGTTTGTTGTGGGTTTGTTAGTAGTAGTTTAAATGACAATGTGGAACAGGTTCCTGGATCCATTATTTTTGTAATGTGAATGTAGGAGTCAGAGGGATCAACACACCTTTACTCAGAGTTGAGAATTGACTGACGGACAATCTGAGGAGGAAGCTGTTTTCAGTTGCTGGGAGTTTGAGCTAAGTGCTGGATTTTAAGAATTTAATCTTTTTTCTCTTTTGCATTCTTAAAATTAAAAGCAGTGAGTAAGGGAAGGGTAATCTTTTTTAAAAAAATATTTAGAGCTGCTTCTTTTCAGTCTTATACTATAGAATATAGGCTTTAAATTCTCCCAGCATAGTGTGTCAGCAGCAATCAGTCCACAGACACTGGATTTGAGAAGAGTATGGAGGAACACAGCAGGACTCTGATGTCCTGATGAAGAGTGTAAACCCAAAACATCGACTTTCCTGCTCCTCTGATGCTGACTGACCTGCTGTGTTCCTCCAGCTCCACACTGTATTGACTCTGACTCCAGCATCTGCAGTCCTTGCTATCTTTGAGAAAAGTATGGGTCTTTTTAGACAAGTCTATGTTAGCAAATTTTTAAGGGACAATTAGATAGTCAATGGAATTGTATGCTCCTCCTGCTGAATGTGGGAGACTAGGGAACAGTTGACTGTCCTTGAAGACTATGCCTGTAGGAAGTGTGTTTGGAACCATTTCATATCAGACCGTTTGGATCTGCTGGAGAGACACTTGGAATCACTGAGGACCGTATAGAGGCACAGAATGTGATGGTTAGTAGATTCAAAAAGGTAGTTACACCACAGATTCAGTCAGATAGATGGGTGACTGTCAGAAGAGTTGGAAGGTAGTGCAGGAGTCTCCTCTGGTTATTCCTCTCTCAAACAGATTTACCATTTTGGGTAGTGTTGGAGGTGGAGAATAGTCACTCAAAGAAAAATAGAAGTGGCAATCAGATATTGGGCACCAAAGAATAGATCTTCTGTTTGGGTTCGTCAAGTTTAAAATAAGTAATTGTTGTAGGGGACTCTCCAGCCAGGGGCACAGACAGGAAATTCTGTGGCCAGATGACCTGAACTGGAGCAGGACCAAGATGGTGAAATTTGCTAGTGCTATTCGGGAGCCTTTAAACTAGTAAGGAGATGGGGTTGGGGGGGATCCTATGTAGAAGCGAGAATAGAGAGACAGATGAGGATAGTTCTGAAGTTAAAGTGAGCAAGTTAATTAGACATGGCAGAGAAGAGCAAGTCAGATAACAAGGTAACTCTGAAGAATTAAACTGCATTTATTCCAATGCAAGCGGTCTTACAGGTAAGGCACATGAACTCAGAGCATGTACAGGAATGTGGGACTGGGATATCATTGTGATTACATAAATGTGGCTGAGGGAGGGACAGGCTGGCAGCTCAATGTTCCAGGGTTTAGATACTATAGGAAGGATAGAAAGAAGGCAAGAGAGGAAGGGGAGTGGCATTTTTGATCAGGGAAAACATTACTGCTGTACTTAGAGAGGATATTTCCAAGGGACTATCCAGTGAAGCTATAAGGGTAGAACTCAGAAATAAAAATGGGATGATCCTGCTCCTATGATGCTGCTTGGCCTGCTGTGTTCATCCAGCCCGGCACCTTGTTGTCTCGGATTCTCCAGCATCTGCAGTTCCTACTATCTGGGATGATCTCTTGATGTGTTTGTACTATAGACCCCCCCAGCAGTCAGCAGGAAACTGAGGAGCAAATATGTAGAAAGATGTCAGATATGTATAAGAATAATAGGATTGTAATAGTAGGGGATTTTAACTTTCCAAACATAAACAGGGACTAATTGTGTTAAGGGGTTGGATGGTGAGGAATTTATTAAATGTGTTCAACAAAATTGTCTTTCCAATACTTAGATATACCGACTATAAAAGAAGCAAAACTTGACCATCTCTTGAGAAATAAGGTAGGGCAAGTGATTGAAGTGTTGGTGGGGGATTTTAAAATAGTTATGGAAAAGGAGAGGCCTTGTATGAAAGTTAAAGTTCTTAATTGTATTAAGGCAAATGTTGATGGTATGAGAAGGAAAATTCAAAAGTTGCTTGGAGTAAACTATTTGCAGGTAAAGGGACAACTGGCAAGTGGGAAGATTCTAAAAGTGAGGTAATGAGAGGTCAGAGGCATTATGTTCCTGTTAAAGTGAAGGTTAAGGCTGGTAAGAGTAGGGAGCAATGGATGAATAAAGATATTGAGGCTCTGGTCAAGAATAAGAAGGAGGTATATTAGGTATAGACAACTGTGATCAAGTGAATCTCTGATAGAGCATTACAGGTGTAGGGGCATTCTTAAGAGGGAAATCAGGAGGGCAAAAATGAGATATCAAATAGCCTTGACAGATAAGGTTATGGATAATCCAAAGAGATTCTATAAGAGGATTGATTATGGCAGAACAATGGATGTGACCGGTATGGACTTCAGTAAGGTGTTCGACAGGTTCCTCATGGTAGACTGATTAGCAAGGTTAGATCACACAGAACAGAGGGAGAACTAACTATTTGGCTACAGAACTGGCTCAAAGGTAGAAGACAGAGGGTGGTGGTGGAGGGTTGCTTTTCAGACTGGAGGCCTGTGACCAGCGGTGTGTCACAAGGATCCATGATGGGTCCACTGCTTTTCATCATTGATATAAATGATTTGGATGTAAACGTAGGAGGTATGGTTAGTTAGTTTGCAGATGATACCAAAATTAGAGGTGTAGTGGACAGCAAAGAAGGTTACCTCAGAGTACAACGGGATCTTGATAAGATAGTCCAAAGGGCTGAAAAGAGGCCCATGGAGTTTAATTTAGATAAATATGCGGTGCTGCATTTTGGAAAGGCAAATCAGGGCAGGACTTGTACACTTGATGGTAAGGCCCTGGGGAGTGTTGCTGAGCAAAGAGACCTTGAAGTGCAGGTTAATTGTTCCTTGAAAGTGGAGTTGCAACTAGATAGGATAGTGAAGAGCGCGTTTGGTATGCTTGTCTTTATTAGTAAGTGCATTGAGTATAGGAGTTGAGAGATCATGTTGCAGAAGTACAGCACTATTGCAATATTGTGTGCAATTCTGGTCTCCATGCTATAGGAAGGATGTTGTGAAACTTGAAAGGGTTCAGAAAAGATTTACAAGGATGTTGCCAGAGTTGGAGGGTTTGGGCTATGGGCAGAGACTTAAAAGACTGATCTAGAGCTTCAGAGGCTGAGGGGTGACATTATAGAGGTTTATAAAATCACGAGGGGCATGGATAGGGTGAATAGACAAGGTCTTTTCCCTGAGGTGAAGAGTCCAAAACTAGAGGGCATAGCTTTAAGGTGAGAGGGGAAAGATTTAAAAGGGACTTAAGGGGCAACTTTTTTACGCAGAGGGTGGTGTGTGTATGGAATGAGCTGCCAGAGGAAGTGGTGGAGGCTGGTACAATTACAACATTTAAAAGGCATCTGGATGGGTACATGAATAGGAAGGGTATTGAGGGATAAGAGCCAAATGCTGGCAAGTGGGACTAGGTTAATTTAGGATATCTGGTTGGCACAGACAAGTTGGACTCAAGGGTCTGTTTCCATGCAGTATATCTCGATGACTCTAAGTACATTAAGAGCAAAAAGCAACTAGGGAGAGAATTGGGCCCCTTAACGATCAATGAGGTCCTCTTTGGAACCACAGGAAATGTGAAAGATACTAAATGACTACCTTGCATCAGTTTTTACTGTAGAGAACAACATGGAGGCAAGGGAACTCAGGGAAATAATTATTGTTGCCTCAAAAGCAATCCACATGATAGAAGAGGAGGTGCTGGAAGTCTTAGAAAACATAATGGGTTGTCACCATGGCTTTGTGCATAGGAAATCATGTCTTACAAACCTGCTTAGGTTTTTTGAGCAACAAGGGAAAAATAGAGCCCCTTAAAGATCAACAAGGTCATCCACGTATGGCAACGCAGGAGATGGGAGAGATAGTAAATGAATATTTTACTTCAGTTTTTATTGTGGAGAAACACATGAAAGCTAGACAGCTTGGGAAAATGAAAGGTGATGTCTTGAAGACAGTCCACAGTAGAGAAGAAGAAGTGCTAGAGGTCTTAAAAAACATAAAGATGGATAAATTACCAGGATCTGATCAAATGTATCCCAGGATGTTGTGTCAGGTTCAGGAAGAAATTACAGGGATCCTAGCAGAGATATTTATCATCTATTACCATGAGTGTGTTCCTGGAGGACTGGAGGGGTGCTAGTGTTATGCCCTTATTTAAAGAGGGCTGGAAGGAGAAGCCTGGGAACTACAGACCTGTGAGTCTGATATCAGTGGTGGGTAAGTTGTTGGAGGGGATTCTGAGAGATAGTATTTATATGCATTTGGAAAGGCAATGACTGATTAGGGATAGTCAGCATCACTTTGTGCGTGGTCAATCATGTCTCACAAACTTGATTGAGTTTTTTGAGAATGTGATCAAGAAGATAATTGAGGCTAGTGCGGTAGACATTGTCCCCATGTACTTCAGTAAAGCTTTTGACAAGGTTCCGCATGGTAGACTGATTAGTAAAGTTAGATTACATGGGATTCGGGAAAGCTTGACAATTGGATACAAATTTGACTTGACCATAGGAGTTGGGATGTCATGATGACGTTGTACAGGACATTGGTGAGGCCTCTTCTGGAGTACTGTGAACACTTCTCGTCTCCCTGCTATAAGAAGGATATTATTAAATTGAACAGGGTTCAGAAAATAGGTTTGAGTTATAAAGAGAGGGTGGATAGGCTGTGACTTTTTCGCTGGAGCGTAGGAGGTTGGGGGGTGACCTTATCAAGGTTCATAAAATCATGAGGGGCATATGTAAGGTGAATAGTGAAGGCTTTTCCCCGAGGGTTAGGGAGTTCAAAACCAGATGACATAATTTTAAGATGAGAGGAGAAAAATTTAAGGGACCTGAGGGTGGTTCCTATGTGGAATAAACTGCCAGAGGAAATGGTAGATGCAGGTACAGCTGCAACATTTAAAAGACATTTGGACAGGTATATGAATAGGGAAGGTTTAGATGGATATGGGCCAAATGCAGGCAAGTGGGACTACTTTACTGTTGGGAAACTTGTCAGCATGGTCGAGTTGGATCAAAGGATCTGTTTCTGTGTTCTCTGACTCTATAACTCAATGGCTGAAAATTGCACAAATCTGTTTACTTTATTGTTTATTGTGTGAAAGACTTTGCGCATATTGAGACAAAACATATCAGTACTAGAAATTTAATGATTTCTCAACTTTTTGCATGAAATTCCATCAAGCACCATCCATGAAGTACAGCAGGGGCTAAAGCTCACTGCACTTTGCAGGAGGGATGCCTGAACAGAAACCTCAAAAGATCCCTTTTCAACAATCCAATATTTCCAATTCCCACCACTGCTAAATGAGACTGTGCGTTAATGACTAATGTTCAATGGTACTGAATGTGCAGGGTTTTTTTTGTTTAAATGTTGATATGATGTAACCAGAAGCTGGATTAAAGCAGATCAAGCATATTTCATATCAAAAGGCAGTGGAGATTTTCATTTTGTCACTTTAGCCTTGTTGAACATTTGTCTCAGACGTAAAAAGGCTAAGTATGAGAAATTGGGAAAGTGTATATCCATTTTTAGCTGCCTTGAACGCTCATAGAATTCTAAAACGATACTGTGGCATAAAGATACAATTTTGAATTGAATGACGTCAAATACCATATTGGTGAGGTTGTTCGTTATGTGCAGTGAACATCTGTCAGAAGTATGCAGAGCTGGCAGAGCATGACTTAAAACAGCATGCAGGCAGTTTTTGTTTCATTTGTTTGCTCATTAGATGTAGGCATCACTGGCTAGGCCAGCATTTATTGCCCATCCTGTGAAGAGAATACATTATGTACTTGGTGCCTGTCTTATAGAGAAAGACACAAAATGTCTTTCTGAAATAATTAAGATCTGAAAGTCTAGGGAGAGCAGGAATTAAAATAATTTAGCATTAGTAAAACAGTAATCTTGGAGAAATTAATGGAATTGAAAGTTGACAAATCCCCAGGACCCAAAGACATTTGCCCTACAGTATTGAAGGCAATGGCTACCGAGACAAAGAAGGCATTGGTGACCAGCTTTCAAATTTTTATTAATTCTGAAGTTCTGCTGCAAATGTAACTTCACCATGTAAGAAAGCTTTGAGAGAGAAAATGGGGAACCACAGACCTGTTAGGCTGATGTCAATAGTATAGAAGATACCAGATTCTATTATAAAGGATGTGATTACTAAGTATTTAGAAAATAATTGATTGGACAAGGGTCCACAAGAATTTATGAAGGCAAAGTCATGCTTGACAAATCTGACATTTTTTTTTGAGGATGTTACAAGCAGAGTCAGGTGGGAGTGTAAGAAGTAAGGAGAATGCAAAAAGACTTCAGGGGAACTTAGACATGCTCAGTGAGTGGGAAGGAACATGGCAGATAAAAGATAATATGGCTAAGTGTGAGGTTATCCAATTTGTTAGGAGGATCAGGGGTACAGAGTATTTCTTAAATAGGGAGAGATTTGGCAAGTTTTGTCCAAAAGGACCTCAGTGTCCTTGGTCATAAGTCACTGAAAGATAATATGCAGACCCAGCAAGTAATTTTGAAGGCAAATTGAGTGCTGAGGCAACTTGAGCATTTCTGTCTTTCTGCTCCTCCTTCATAGCCGAGTCAGTTTGCTCTTCTTTTGTATTTGAAGAATGAAAGGCACAAGCTGTGGTGTGGAGAAAGGTGCAGTTCATAAATCAGAAGTCAGTGTGTGTTGAAGGGGAGATGAGATTTGAGTTAAAGCATTGTGCATGATGATATCATTTTCAATGGTTTCAGCTCTGCCATGGCCTCAGATATAGCTGATTCAGTGATGGCCAACATCAATTCTCCAGGTTTTCAGACTTACAGGCAGTCCTGCACCTTCTGGTTAGTTCCTGCTGTCTCTAGTCATGTACCACTATGTCCTGCAAAAGCGAGGAATGTAAGTCAGTGAGTTTCTTGCAACATGCTTGAGTGATCTAGCTTTCATTGATTGAATAACTGGTGGTGTGTGCAATGAGTCGTAGATATGAGGTTTGCAACAGTGTTAAATGTGTGAGGATAAAATGAAGTTTTATATATATATAAGTATATGCCCTTGTTGATTGACTCTATGTCTCTATGACCCCATACGACTCCGAAACAGACCTTTCAGTCCAACTCATCTGCGCTGACCAGACATCCCAATCTGACCTAGTCCTTTTGCCAGCATTTGGCCCATATCCTTCTAAACCCTTCTTTTTCATATAGCCATCCAGATGCCTTTTAAATATTATAATTGTACTCCCCTCCACCACTTCATCTAGCAGCTCTTTCCATACATGCACCAACCCCTGTGCGAAAAAGTTACCCCTCAGATCCTATTTAAATATTTCCCCTCTCACCTTAAACTTATGCCTTCTAATTTTGGCTCCCCCTAGGGAAAAAATGACCTTGGCTATTTACCCTATCCACGAGCCTCATTATTTTATAAACCTCTGTATGGTCACCTCTCAGCCTCCAATGCTAAAGGGAAAAACAGCCCCCATCCATTTAGGTTTTCCCTATTCAGCTCAAACCCTCCAATCCCGGCAGTATCCTTGCAAATCTTTTCTGCACCCTCTCAGGGACATTGGCAGATGTGATGAATTGCACTATGCCTGAGACTAGTGGTGTGGTTGATACGATATCACATAGAGGCATATTTACTGACCTTGACCACTTGTTGGAGGTCATTCAACAGCTTATAGAACTGCATTTAGGTCCTTAAAACTCACTTCTGATCATTGACCTCAGCGATGATCCGCTCCATTGTCTTTTGACTGTGTGCCTGCAGGGTCCCTTGGCCCACAGGCAATACATCTTTCTTTGCTCTACCAAGACATCCTGTGCGGTATTCAAAATCTTGAAGGGAGGTTTCCTCCATGTTCTGCCATACTTCAATGTTTTCCAGGTAAAAGTTAATTTCTGCCAGTGTCTGCCATCATATCAGCATCACTCTGCTGCTGCAATCAGTCAAAGAGTACTTAGGCTAGTTTGATCCACCGATCATTGCTATAAGCAAGTCTTGTGAAGTTATTGTGTTGTCTGCATCGCATCGATATAACCGGAGTTTAATGCACATCGTGATCCCACTGTCTGTGCTTGGGGCCTATCAATATTAGCCAGCAAAGTGATGCCGCAATATTTTTTTGTTACTTTTCTTTTTACAAAATACCAGAAATTTGTGAAGTAGCAGCAGGTTTGACTGGCATGAACAAAATTATGAAACTAAAAGATGGAGAAGAAACATCATTTTATCAAAAAAAAAGGTAGTTGCGATCAGCCGGCAAATTTGAAAGCCAACCCAGTTAGTAAAAGTTTCACATTGAATGATATTGTAAAATAGGTGATGATGAGTTGGCAGTCTGTTTTACATTCTCCTGATATTTATTCTCATTAATTTTACAAATGCATGAAGTCAAAATGACCCTACTGATATATCCTGCACAAGAACACTGCTAGACAGAGAAAGTATGAGCAAGAGTAGGTCATTTGGCCAACCTAGCCTGTTCCACCATTCAACCTGATCTTACATGTCCCTCGATCTCAATGTTGTACTCCCACACTATCTATTTATTTCTTTATTAAATATAGTCAGTGACCTGACCGTCACAGCTTTCTGTTGTAAAGAATTCTACAGGCTCTCTACTCCCTGACTGAAGAAATTTCTTCTCATGGCAATCTGAAATGGCCTACTGTGTATATTGAAACCATTAAGCTCGCGTCCTGGAACCCCCACCCAAAGGAAACATCATCTCTCTAACTTGTCTGTCCAGTCCTATTAGAATTCCTTATGTTTCATTGAGATCCCCTTTCATTCTTCTAAATTCTGGTGAATACAGTCCCAGTTGATGAATTGATTAGCAGGGTTGATTGTTTTAAAAGTTCTCTCATGGGACATTGGTCTCACCATCTGTGCCACCATTTATTGTCTGTCCCTTTGTTACTCTTGAGAAGGTGGTTGTGAACTGCCTTCTTAAATTGCTAAAGTCCACGTTCTGTAGGTAGAACCACATTGTATGGCAATATCCATTATTGAGGAGCGGATTCCTCCAGAACTTAGTCATCTTTAAACTGTGCAGATCTTGCTCAGATTGACAAGCCTGGTATTTATTTTCAATAATAAAATGCATGGTGAATTAAGGCATTGTCTTCCAAACAAATATAATAGCTTGAGTAACATAACTTATGTGTTATAGTTGTAACTGGATCATTAAGATACAAAATTGATTTTGAACTTGACAATTAGAAAGTGGAGCATCTGTTTTTGACTAAATCCAATCGCACTTCCTGTAAACATATACTTTCAGAGAACCTCAAAGGTCAAAACAGCCCTACTGAAATTTCTAAGCCTCATCGACAGCCACATTAGAGAGAGATAATTATTGGTGTTTTCTGATGACATGCCACCAAATTGTAACCTCTATTCATGTAAGTTCTTCTTTGTAGGGGCTAATGCTGTTGAGGCTTTTCTGTGCATTACAGTTCTGACACCATTGTTTTTCAAAAAGTGGAAATAATTTAAAAATTAACTGAAATACAAGTGAATTTTGATGCTGTATTTTACCTGGTTGACCAAGTTGGCCTTGAGTTGCTTTCATAAACTTTGTACTGTTAGAGGGGTTCCAGCTATTATAATTGTTTAATAGCATGGTGCATTACTTGGACAATATTGATAACTTGAATTAAGGAAAGGAAATGGTGGTGGAGTGGTAATACTATGAGGCTAGTAATCGAGACACCTAACCTAATGTTCTGGAGACACTTGATTCAAATCCCATCTTGGCAGCCCGTGAGAATTGTATATTATATATCTGGAACCAGTCTCAGCAATGGTGGCTGTGTTCAATCCCATCTGCTTCATTAATGTCCTAGAAATAGAAGAAAGCCTGCCATCCTTACCTTATCTTGCCTATATGTGACTCCAGGCCCACAGTAATGTGGTTGACTCCAGATGCCTTCTGAAATTTTCAACGGAAATTAACGGAATGAACAATAAATGCCAGCAAAACCCACATGGCATGGAAGAGAAAGAGTCGGGTCACATTCACCTTCTCCTGTGATTAATTTAGCAAACAGGAAGGTGTGGAAGGTTTCTCTGAGACAGGAAAAATAAGACCGAGTAAATTTGTTTGGATTGTTCTGTTTTGGGTGATTAACCCCCACTTTGGCCCCAACTTCAGGCTAAATTTCAGAGACACAAAACATTACAATTTCTGCTGAATGTATTTCAGTCTTGCAAATTAAAAGGGATGTTCGCTGAAACTTCCTGAATTAATGAGTGAAAACATCTTTTTTGCAGACTATGTGCCAAAGCAGACATAGAAATGGAGGGACATCTACGTAAGGGTGGAGCAGGATGGGTTTTCTCTTACAATGATGTTCTTTTTAACCCATTACATGTTTGTACAAGTAAAATGCTAAATGCTATGGACAAATGGGCAGGAAGATTTGCCTCCTGCTGGACTCCAAATTAAAGGTGCCATATTTAAAAGGCATCTAAAGATCATTGTGCCCTTTGAGACCCTGGTTGCCAAGCTGGTAGGAGAGCATGGAGACCATGCCTGCGCTGAAGACGAAATTGGATATCTCTGGCTATCCAGTGAGAAAGCCTCCCAGCAGCTAATCCCAGCTGCACATCAAACAGCAATGTCTTAATAAAACCTTCAGTAACAGTGGCAGCTCACAAAACTCACAAATCTTTATGTTTTTCAATGCAGCCTTTGGATCACACTCCCAGTCCAGAAGATGAAAAAAGAAGGACCCCATTTCCGAGGCCCATTGACTCCAATATATCTGAGAAGGAATAATCGCAAACCTCAGGGAATGCAACTTCATGCCTTCCCACTGGCCACCAATACACAGACATGTACCTTGGTGCGTAAATCTGTCTAGAGTAGTCTCAGGATCTCCAGAATTCATTACTTCTTTACTTGAATTCTTTCACTATGAAGGTCAATATATCATTTGTCTTCTTCTCTGCCAGTTGCATTTCCTTTATTCATTCACAGGATGAGGGCATTGCTGGCTAGGCTGGCATTTATTGCCCATTCCTAATTGCCCAGAGGGCATTTAAGAGTCAACCACATTGCTGGAGTCACATGTAGGTCAGACCAGGTAAGGATAATAGTTTTCTTCCCTAAAGGGCATTAGTGAGCCGGATGTATTTTGTTTTGTGCCAATCAACGATCGATTCATGGTAATCATTACACTCTTAATTATAGATTTTGTTTTTAAACAAAATTCAAATTCCACAATCTGCCATGGCAGGATTCAAACCCAGGTCCCCAGAATGTTATCTGGGTCTCTGGATTAACAGTCCAGTGATAACACCAGTGGGCCATCACCTCCCCTGCTCCCACTTGTATGCATACTTTTGGTGACTGGTATACAAGGACACTGAGGTCTCGTTGCACTTTACAATTGCTTTGGTTATGAAGCAGCTAAATTACTGAAGAAGTTCACTCTCTGGAGTTTAGAGAAACAAGTCTACCCAATGGGGACTTGGGCAATTTATAAAAGTTGGGCTTGTGAACACATTTACTATTTTTGCCTAACAGGATTGAGATTATGAACATAATTCCTGTGGGCTGGGGTGTTAATGAGTTTTCAATAACATGTGAATGAATTCAAAAGATGTTCCCGGGTTGGAAAAGCCACCAGCCTGAAAGGTTCTGGGACCTTAAATCAAAACTTTAACCTGCTGTGAGGAAACTGACTTTTTTTGCCTCCCAATTAAGTTCTCCTGCCCACCCTTTTAAACAGTTGGGCCTAGAAGATTCTAGACAATGTATAATTTTGTGTAATTTGTCTAATTGTCTAATTTAGCTGTCTTGATGTAGTATGAAACAAAAATTTGTTTTAATATTTAGAACTTCTGTCAAATATATCAAGGAAAAGTGAGTTGGATTGGGAGAGTCTGATGAAATTTCCCTTATTCTTGGGTTTGGTTTTTGATTTCTTGTCATTGACATTTTGGATACATATTTAAACAGAGGGTGCTGAGACTATCACTGGGAGAATTGGCTTGGAAGAGTTATTCAGCTTGACAGCATGAAGAAGCTGAATTAATATTAGTTGCTACAGTCATTAACCTAGGGTGCTTCAGTGATCTCATTTCAATTGTGCTTATATTAATTCTGCTCCCTTACGGTGGACAAAATATCAACTCAGACTAGATGCTCTTCATGATACCATCACCACTCACCATTTAAGACACGTTTTAATTAACTGGCACAGGCAGAAAAACAAAAGAACACAGTGGCAATTATAACAGTTTTAATTTTGTTTGAAGGATATTGATGGATAAATTATTGACCCTGTTTTAGAAGTTATTTTGTAAACTGTTACTTTTTCTTTCAGGTCATTACATATGATACATGTTATTCATTGATCAAGACTGCAGGCATGTTACCCGTTCCTGGGGCTCTGTCAATGACTAGATGAGAGCAGGCTGCAATGTCTGATCTTGGTTCTGAGCCTCTCAGAGTGTAAACCTCTGCATGAGAATGATGATATGAACATATATCCTGCTACCTTGATACATCAACTCTCTGTGGACGTTACTTTCGGCATACCCAGATTACCAATCCTAAGCATTCCATAGAATCTTTTTAAAAATCCCTTCCAAGTTGTATATCAGTTCCAATCAATATCCTTGAGCATCCAAGGCAGAATACTTAGCTCGACCAGCACAATTTTGTAAATATTTTTACTTTGTTAAAACCTTGCCACTGCTAGCAGTTACTGAGTTTTTTTCTTTCAGTCCAGAGTTTAGAGAAGTATGATTACCCTTGCTGGTATTCAGTGATGAGAAGGTAGAAGGTGTCATCTTGTGGGGCAGAAGGTGTGTGTTCTTGTGGGAAGAAGTTCGTTTGGCTAAAGTTTTATTCATTCACAAAATAGAAGGCAAACAGCAAATGCATTTGCAGCTAAGATAGCTAATAAAATCCAACCACTCAGTGACTCCAGTTCAAATCACTCTGTCAGTACAATTACTGGATTGCTTCCCTATTTTCTGCCTAAGCCTCTACCTTATTCATCTAAAAGGAACTAATTTAACTTCAGTGGCAGCTTCAAGAGCAAGAGGTACCCTGTGCCAAAGTAACCATTTATTATGTGTGAGCACCGATAATGAATGCTGAGGAGCAATTTTGTCACGGGAAGGCACGAGAGCTGAACCAGGTCCTGTACTAACCCAACATCCACTCGAGCACATTTTCCAGCAGGGGTCATTGAATTATGAAATCATTTAATGAATATCCATCAGCACTGAAAAATATTCCCTTCCTAACTCAGGGGTGATGAGATCAATTGTCACGACCCAACTGTTGCCGCAGGACATGTGGATCAAATCTGGAGTGTATATGGTTCAGTAGCATTGCATTTCTTCCTTTAACCATAAAGAATTCAATGAAGTGACTTGTGCTATTTCTGAAGTAGGAATTTAGCATGCAGGAGCAATACTGAATAGAGAATCACGCACCACAAAAGAATGATAGAATTGTTCGCGTCTCTATGTATGCTCACGTATTACTCGGAATATTGCTGAATATGTTTTCTGGCACGATCAGTACTTTCACAAGTTTAAATTGGATTCAGCTAAACTGACATCATTCTAAACTTTGATTTGCTGACCAACAATGGCCTTGCCTTAATTTCTCCCTCATGGATGAAAGTGTGTGCATGAATCTGGACTGGATCATATTGGAAGTGCAACATTGACAATGAGTTTGTCAGACCCTTTGTACTAAATGGAGTGTTCGGCTGCAGCAAGCACAAAGAATGGTGTGGCATGAATGAAAACATCTTTTTTCTTTAATAAAAATATTTTGCTGTTGACGCATTTCCAATAATTTTAAAATCCTGCTTTCAGTTGGTTTACAGAAAGGTAAAGAACTTCAACTTTAATGTCACTGCCAAATATGAACATCAGATTGTAAGGAAATATTGGCATCTCAGCCATCAATATCAAGGATTAGCGCAACATCCTTTTTCCAAAGCATACTGAAGCAGTTTTGTCTAATAAGTATGTATTGCTGCATGGCCTCGACTCACTGCCCCATCTGTTTTGCCTATGCTGCTTTGACCCGCAGCCGTGCCTTGACTTCCTAGTTAATATTCTCAATTGCCTGACCTATTCTATTGTTGTGTACAGAGCTTGCATAATTGTTTCAGAAACAGCTGCAAGGATCAGAGCAGCCATTGAAGATTTTATGAACAATAATGGATCATTGCTGAACTTTCCTTTTCAAATTACATTTGTTATTTTACAGGAGCCAGGAATGCTCCATATCACGTGAACCAGGTCATGGTTCAATCTCAACTCCCTGACCCAAGCCATGGTGTAAAAGAATAGTTGGGAAGAGGAAGGACTATCATCGAAAAGTTACTGCACAAATAGAGATGAAAGAATCAATGGATGACAGGAGAGAAGAGACAAATATGTCACCAGAATATGGTAAAGGAAAGATCCTACTGTCTGTAAGCTAAATATTTCTCAATATCAATCATTCCAATGGGTACATTGAGCAATAGAGACAAATTAAATTTGCAAAAAGGCAAAAATAAAATTTCCAGGCAAATTTTTTGTGTTTCAAATATTCCAAGTCAAGGCAATTACACAGTGTCAAGGGCCACAGCTTTCTCACAATCTTCATCGGATATAATTTAGTATTTATTTGTGCTTAAACATAACAATGAGGCATTCTATCCTGACATATTACATGGAGACATGTTAATATAGCAATCTCCAGTCAGCACCATTGTGAATTAATAATCTGAAAGGTTTGAAATACAGCATCAGAATAGTATCAGAATTGTTCTTTGAATAAGTTGTTAAAATACTGCTCTCTTTTAATTGTAAATAAAGTAAAGCCAATAAAAATATAGATTAAGTAGTAATACAAAACTACGTGAGTTTTTTGACTTATCATATTGTTGTAAAAGGTGTATTACTTAGATGATATAATTGTCTGGCACAAACTTTGCCTACGTGTATATTATCAGTTAAAATGCTCAGTAGTATCCAAACACATGTCTGCAAAACTGTAAAGAAGTTGTTGAAGGGGTTTGGGGAAGAGCTAACACTCTAACAGGCCATCAGAATTTTTTTTAAAAGTGCCATTAGATAGGCTAAAATTTTATTAGTAATAATTCCTTAGCATGTTGAGTTGGCAAGTACAGTGTTCAATACTGAACTGACCTATAGAGACCAAGGAGTTATTCAGTTTATTCTCACTTTTTTGTGCCAAGTTTAGGTGGAAATCAGGCCAACTTTATTAGCGTTATGAAGGGGTTTCATTGATAAATTATATTTGATTCTGCCAAAGTAGTCTATTCATTTAGTTTGTATTACTTTTTGCTTTTATTCAAATGAGGAGTCTCCCAACAAAAGGATAAATCTGACATTTACAATCACTTTGATTCTAAAGTATTAGGTTGAATCTTTTTTGTTGGTTGGAGCTGATTAAATTTGCATGTTATTGTTCAGAAAATGCTCATTCATGTCAAGTGCTCCTAATCAATGCATTCATAAATTCATAATGTTCTGCTAATGGTGTGTGTTTGTGGTCAGTTTGAATCTGACAGAATAATAGCCTGGTGCTTAATTTTGGTAAATACATGTGCAATTGTCTAATATTACTAATAATTGGTCAGAAAACAACCCAAAATTTATTTGTTTAAAGAGTTTGTAAATTGCTATTTTACGAACCAAATTCTCTTGAACTCTCATAGTTTCCTTTATTCAAAAAAATTCAAAATAAAAAAAAACTATTATTCTAATTTTTCTGGATAACTGAGGAAATCCAAAGAGTAGTTTAACAAAGACAAAATTTAACAGTGCTCTGCTGAACACTGGATTGACAAAAAAAATTTCTCTAAAAATGTTGAACTAAGAGCAAAACTGATTTTTAAAAAAACCAAACATCATAAATATACAATGGAATGTGATTGACATCTTTAATTATTTAACTCAAATATAATTATGGTTAAGATTTTCTTACCACTCTTGTGATTACTTACAGCATGTAAAGTCACTTCATAAAATGAATGTCACTATATCAATCACTTCTGTGGTAAGTAAAGCTTCTGTTTGCTTCTTTCTTGATGTTCTTACAGTGAAACCTGAAAATTAGGAACAATTCTGGAAGTTAAATCAAATGTCCTCATCTTTCATTTACAGCTGTCCTCATTTTCAAAATTATTCTTTGGATGCAAAGTAAACCAATTGAGACAAACATCGCATGATTGGTTGTATCTCCTTGTTTTGTTAGTCTTTAACTGGGATTCTGTTAATTCTTAGTTAATTCTTAAGACTTGCTATAACAGGAATGATTTCAGTTCATTTTCTCTTCATTGTGTTTCACAGTTTGTTGCCATTCCTGATTTCTTTTCCATTGAGGAATATTGAGATCTTGGAATCTGCTGCATTGGCAGATTGTATAGGGTGAGATGGCAGCTGTAGGACAAGAGTTCCTATCAGATGACAACCAAATTTGGGGATTAATATCCCACATCCTGTCTGTGAAACCCCCCTTAACGTGCTGCAACTGCTAATATTTGAAATGTTGGGAGTCATGTAAGTGGTCGTTACCAATTGATTGACATTTATAATGTGAATACCTGATTTCTTAAAATAATCATTAGAACACTCTTTATATGCAGCACTTTCATGTTAAATATTTATGTAACATAATTCAGATGGGAACCTATGATTAATAAATTAGAAAATGTGATATCCCACTAAAATGATTCAGAACTGATGGTGTTCGGGATACTTTTGTAATCTATATTTATAACATATAGGGCTGGATTTTCATCCTACAGACAAATAGCAGGAGTGGGTAAATTTTGATACTTGACCTGCTCACCTCAGGTGAAAATGTCTGCAAAGTCAAGATTCTCATTGCATAGGGTGTAGGGGCTGGAGTATGTTCTACTGTCCCAGTTTGTGAGACTGTCGGATAAAGAGATGGCCTGTTTGAAAGGCCTTCCTCAGTGCTCTGCATCATACCATTTATAAGAAAAGCAATAACTCTAGCCCTCAACACTCACCCACCTTCAACTGCCCCTGCATACTTCTCATGTTTTCTCAACACAAACTTCTGATCCTCCATCCAACTTCATGGCCCCTCATAAATTCCATGGCAACTTACTGCAATCTCATGCCCAATTGCACAGAAAACCCTCTGTTTAGAAGAAATATACCGTCCGGTAAAAATAGCACGCGTGAAAAAGGCTTTAAAAATTAATCCATTTATAACTTTCTGAAAAAAAAATTGCATTTATTACAGCCTTTTAAAAGTGTCAATTAACTAGACCATTTGGAGCACCAATAGCACAAACTATGAGCATATAATACCTCTTTATCTTCTCTAAATAAATACTAAGCAGTTTGGAGATGGATCTAAAAGTAAAGGCTGTCAATCAAATTATGTCCTCCTTTTGATCCAGCTGCTTCAACAGACTAATGGATGTCTGGGATGTCAGTCAAGACTACATAATGAGCCGTGGCCTAGATGGGCTGGCATAGATTAGCATGGGAGGCTTGGATAAAAGCTTTTCAACTTAACCTGAACCAGTCAATGCCTTTGTGTTATCAAAATCTAATGTCAACTACAGCTCAGTGGAAGCAGTCTCACCTCCAAATTAGAAAATTGTGTGATTAAAACCTACATGAAAAATGTCAACACAAATTTTAGGCTAACACCTCAGTGCATTACCAGGGTATTACTTTCAGTGTGGAAATTGGCTGCCACGTTACTGCATTACAAAAGTGACTACACTTCAGAAAAATACTTTGTTGGCTGCACATTTGTATGGAAGTTTCTGAGATTGTGCTAGTAAAAATGCAAGCCATTCTTTTTTCAATAATGTCAAAAAATATTGCAGAAGGCTAGTGAAAAACTTTAAGAAAATCAGCATATTTCTCAGTTGTTTGAGAGAAATTGCTCCTGTAAACAAGGATATTTCAAAAATATTCATTTCAGTCGGTCGGAAGGTTAAGCACTGCTCTATAATCAAGGCTTAAATCCAACCTAATCTGACTGGATGACAAACACCTTCTCTCTACACTGCCAGTAAGGATTGAAATTAGAATGGAGTTTGGGATATCTCACTCCAGTACCTCATGAAGATAGGCTCATCATCCAAAACTAGTAGACAGCAAGGAATGACTGGTGCAGAAAATTGAAAAATATTGCACTGGTATCATACGTAATATGCTTTTTAGTTTGTTAAAATGTTGGGGCAGAAAATGTTGCAACTAGCTAGAACATATTTAAATTTAAAATGTCCAAGCCACGAAATAAAAATGTCTTCTGTTCTCACACAATGCACAATGATGAAATCCATCCCATTTTACATCAAATGAATCTCTATAGTAAATTCTTTACGAAGAATTTTTGATAGTCCTTAAATAGTTTACAGTGGCTTCTGCACTTGCTATCTCTTGGAAAGTGTATGTTGTCTTTGTGTGAAAAAAAATTCATAAACTAACTGCATTATTTTAAAGTGCAAAGGAGTCAGCTGCGTGCTGTTTACAAGTTTGACTACAAACAATGCCTTATCAGGATCAGATTGATTTACCACATACTTTAGCCCTGTGCTATGTTGATATATGCCAGGTTACCACCACCAGACAAGATGCCATCATTAAACTCAAAGACAGATCCATACAGGAAGCCTTGTTTCTAAAAGAAAAGACTAACCAGATGCACATTGTGTCATATTCACCATCTTTTGGTTAATATAGATGCAGACTGCTACTAGCTATCAACACCATACGCGAGTCAGCACTGCCTTTGTTTTTTTTTGGTTCTGATTCTTGACTGAGTTCTGTAGCTAGAAACTCTGAAAATGTTGGGATAAATACCACATGATTGTTCTATCTCTTGAGTTCGCTGCATACAGTTCTGCCTCACAACCAGATTACTGTACTGAAGCCGCTTTTCATGAGGCCTCTTGTATGCTGATACAGAAAATGTTTTAGATGATCTTTAGCATTCTAACTTAGGAAAATCAGTTTTCAAATACCAGCAAGAATCAAGAACTGCACTGTTCATCTTTTAATCTGTTGATTCATGTTTACATCTGTATAATCTTACCTCTTAATAACTCTTTATGTGGTTTTCTTATTTAGTTCGAGCTGTATTCCATGTCAGTGTGGTAAATTTTGTTGGTTTAAAGAGGTCTTCAGTGCAGCCGGGTAGATCATATTATTTTCAGTAAATACTGTAAAAGTAACTTTATTTTTGTCTTATATGTCTAACATAGCTCAAGTTTCAGTTGCTGGAAAGCATAATCCTACCTATCAAAACTTACTTTTGCCAAGTGCTCAGGGAGAATGGTTTAAAAAGGAGCCTAATTTCAAACATTCATGAAAATAACAATGAAATGATTAACATTAAAGTTAGTTAGGATATTTGGTGTATCAGATCTTTGAAATATCATGATATAAATCGAGTTATCTCCTTGTTAAACTAAACATGAACATAAGCAAATGAGCCACATTCTCACAAATCTGACATTGTGAATTTTGGGCATCACATGGGCTGAGATTTTATTTTGGTTCGGCGCCACTGTTGACAGGTTTCATGGAGGGTTTCTCGCCATAAGGCCTAACGGCACCTTTCACTGAATCTCACCAAACTCACGTCACTAATTAATTAGCACGCCCCTGTGGTGCCCCCTCTCACCAGGTCCTGCCATATGTTATTCTTAGAAAAACTCACTACTCGAGTGTATATTTGCTGAAAGACCAGCATCCCTGTCACCACACAAGCTGTGCTACGCGAATGCTGTGCAGCACTCTGATGCTGTCCTGTTTTGTCAAAGGATGATCTTTTCCATGAAAAGGAAAATGGTGCCACGATTTCCCTGGACCGTGGAAGTCCTAGTGGATGATGTGTCCCAGAGTAAGACCATACTGTTCCTGGCAGAATGACAGGCAAGACCATGCCACTGGAACCTGGCAGCTAGGTCTGAGATCGGCTCGCAGGTCCATGCTGTATCTACAATCCGAAGGAACGTCCACCAGTGCTGGAAAAAGGTCATTGACCTTCTCTGCTTTACCCGGGTTAGTGCCACATGTGTGTTAAGTGCCCTGGACAGCTCATTATCTTTTGACCCCCTAAACAGCAACAAGAGCTGTGCCACCCACGTTTATCTCATTCAATCCCTCCCTGACTCTCATTACAGGACATAAAAGCCCATAACAGGGGGGAAAGAACTAGAATGAATGGAGGGGTGCCTGATAAGAGGCACCTCACCCAGTACAAGGAGACAATCCTGAGCCTTGCAAGTCAAGACCAAGACTGCGCTTGTGAGGGTGGTGAGATAGCCATGCCCCATCAACCAAGTAATTAACATTCTTCATTCCACAGCCACCCTGCTGTCAGTTTTAACCACTGGCTGTAATGCCTTCTCCTCTTTGTGTCTTGCAGGTGCCAGCAGGATGGACACGGCCTCAGCGGAGACCTGTTCTGAACAAAGGCATCTCCTCAATTCTGATGAAGAGAGATCAGAGGCCTCAGGGGAAGCACCGGCAAGGCTGCCTCCTACATGCCTGCCAGTACCGACCCCGAAACTTTGGTGAAAACATCACGTTTAGAACATTTGGGGGAACACGCTAATGTCATCTCACTGCAAGAGCTCTAGAGCAATAGTGAAATGGTCAGCAATGTTTAGAGCAGGGAGGTGTACAGCTCACAAGGAGCCAATCTATTAGGATCACCAGGGGTTAGTGAGCCTGTAAGTCTGTGTCCTGTACAGTGCGTCAGTCTGAGTGTAATGTCCTTGTCCTTTAAAGGGCATCACAGACCATTTTCTCACAGCTTGAAACATTTAACTAGCCCACTCAAGATGTGCTTACAGCCATTTCCTTTCCCACTGCGTAGTTTTGATTTCCAGCATGGTGGAAAGTGACAGTGATCGCTGTTTGGACAGTAGTTTCCAGCCTCTGCCTCTATGTATCAGTAACAAATATCCAGATCTCCTTCCTGACAGCTCTTCCTGTGAATCTCCGAGGCTTTATATCACCCTTGATCCCAACTCAGTCCCTTGATATGATGACATATCTTTTTGTTTTATTCATTTCAAGGGATGTAGGGACCACTGGCTAGGCAAGCATTCATTGCCAATCTCTAATTCCCCAGAAGACAGATAAGTGCCAGCCAAATTGCCATGTGTTTGGAATCACATGTAGGCCAGACCAGAGAAGCATGTCAGATTTCCTTGCCTAAAGACATTAGTGAACTGGATAGTTTTTTCCAACAAACGTCAATCTTTTCTAGGTGATCATTAGATGCCAAATTCCAGATTTTTTTTTTATTTGAATGCAAAGTCTACCATCTGCCATGGCAAGATTCAAAATTAGATCCCCAGAACATTGCCTGGCTCTCTGGATTAATAGTCTCCAATTGACATATGAGGTGGTCATTCCAGGAGTAGTCATATACTGTCCCCCAACTTGAAGCCGGACTGTGAACAAACCCCATCCGGCATTACACTGTTCTTAAAAATGCTTTACTGTATCCCTCCCATACAATTACAGTTGCCCACCTTGACAATTGTCATCAGCCTTCTCTCAGTCTCCAATTCCCATGCGTAAGTTCTTGAGTTTTCTTCCCACAACAGCCGCCAATCCCCCCAGATTGGCCACAATGGAGTCATAGGATTGACCAGGACCCACTCCGAGACTGCAGAGCCACAGGCTTCCTGACTCCCTGAGAACACTCAAACCAAGTTACTAACCGTGGCCAATCCCTGGACTGGAATCAGTAGCTGCTCATTTGTTACAATGCCAGGAACCCCTCCTGACTGACAAGTGCCTCTATAGACTTTGGTGGGGACTATTCCCACAAGGCTTCGAGACACGGCTGCTTGTTTGCTGAACAGACAACGTGTTTGCTGCATACACTGCTGGCATATGTTTGAGATTGACGTAGCACATTGCCAAATAGTAAAATGTATCCTCTCCTGACTAAGGACTGCTGATCAGCAAGGGAAGCTGCGTAGTTATGTGATACCACTAATGGGCAAGGTAAGGCAGGAATGCAGTAAGCATGCAGGTAGATGCTAAGTGAGTGAGAACCAAGAGAGCAAGCAAGCAGCTCCTGAGATACAGTCTCTTGGAATCATGAGCTGGGTGCTTGTCCTTGCCTGTAAAATATGCTTGGGAGCAACTTTTCGGTCCTAGTTGTGGTGCACCATGCAATGCAAGTCCGTGCCTCCAAAGCGTCCTGAAAATAAATCAGAGAAGTGTCGGAAAGATCCTGAGGGATTGGCAATTATCAGATGTCAATATCTGTGGTTGAGAGGTATGTGTAACTGGTGCCCAAGGATTGTGACCTGTGACACTCTTTACAGCCAGCAGTGAGCTGAAATCATCAGTGAATCATCATCCAAAGATGTCCAAAAGATGTGCAGGTTAGGTGGATTGGCTATGCTAAATTGCCCATAATATCCAGGGATGTGCAGGCTAGGTGGATTAGCCTTGGGAAATGCAGCATTACAGGGATAAGGTAGGAGTTGGATTTGGATGAGATGCTCCTCTAAGGTCGGTGTGGACTCAACGGGCCGAATGGCTTGCTTTGACACTGTAGGGATTCTATGATTCTATGATTCGATGGTGAGAATTATTGGCATCTACTTTGCTCAAGGCAGCTGGTAGTTTAGGAAACTGCATATTAATAAAGTGAAATGTACACTTAATAAGGTCATTTATAAGCAATAATCCTCTTAATACACAGCTCACTGTAGCCTGGTAAGCTTCTTGCTTTGACACCCATAACTTAGTTAAAAGATGCAGTGAGTTGTTCCTGACATAGAGTTAGGCTTTGCTGGACTCTTGTGTGATTCTGCCGCATTTCTTGCTTTAGCCCACATTGTTCTGGCTCCTATAAAATTCCACATATAGAGTCTAAGCATTCAATTGCTTCTACCTTTATCTTTTGAGGAAATCAAGGGGGAGTTAAAGATTGGAACTTACAATGAGCCCAGTCTGCAACGTAATGAATGCTGCAGTGTTATCAGATTGAATGAATCTAACACATACTGCTTCCCTGCCATGATGCCAAACTGGAATCAAATCCATGGCTCTCAGTTATCTGATAATGCCCCAACAGCTGTTTGGATGGAGTGGTACTGTGTAGGTCTCCTATTGCTCTTTGGAGTAAACCAGTGGCAATAAAAACTAAGGCAGACATCACATTCCTAGCCAGGGCAGGCTTCCCCAGAGGATTATGTCTGGCTGCAGCTCTTCTTCCACAAGTTGCCACAATTTGTTGACAGCTTGTTTGCTGATGTGCACTCTTCACAAGTAGAGCTTCTCACATATCTGCAGAGGCTATGAACTCCTTGAGTAATGAGGTAGGGCCATTGCTGTCTTGTCTGACACAGCTTCTTCAATTGCTGCCTCTCTTGTCCTTCCTCTCTCCTTTACTCCTTCTTTGTCGACTATGAGAAGAGAGAATGCCCAATGGGAATCCTATATTCGCAACTCAGAATCTTATCATGAGATGAAGAGAAAAAGATCTCAATGGTCTGAGACTTTCAAATCACAAGAAGAGATTTAACAGGATGTTGCCAGGAATGAAGGGTTTGAGTTATAAGGAGCGGCTGGATAGGCTGGGACTTCTTTCACTCTAGCATTCGAGGTTGAAGGGTGACCTTATAGAGGTTTATAAAATCATGAAGGTCATGGATAAGATGAATAGTAAGTGTCTTTTCCCTAGGGTGGGACATTTCAAGACTAGGCAGAATATTTTTAAGGTGAGAGGAGAAGGATTTTAAGAAGACATGACCAGCAATTTTTTTACACAGAAAATAGTCTGTGCATGGAATGAATTTCCAAAGGAAGTGGTGAATTCATGTGAAATTACAACATTTAAAAGACATTTAGATAAGAACATGAACAAAAAATGTTTGGAGGAATGTGGGCCAAGTGCAGGGACTAGTTTAGTTTGGGATTAAGGTCGGCATGGATGAGTTGGTCTGAAGGGTCTGCTTCCATGCTGTATGACTCTTTGACTCTGTGACTCTGTCGCATCAATGGTGTCCAAAAACAGCAACATACACCTCTCTTCCAAGAAACTTAGAAACTTTCTTTTCAGAAACACCACAAAGAATGCTGGCGAAACTCAGCAAGTCTGGCTACATCCATGGAGAGAGAAACAGACTTAACATTTTGAGTCTGGGATGACTATTCTTCAGAACAATAGTCTCCAGTTCCTTTTCAAAGATACTCTGGTCTGTAGGCTATGAAATAAATAAATTCTTAATAATGGCAATAGGTAAATGTCTTTTTCATTCATTCAACATCTCCCTTGGTGCACTGGGGAGGCAGCAAATCCTACAATAGTTATCCTCCTGACATCGCAGTTAACTTGATGCTACATTGAAACCACTTAGTTGGAAATGCACAGAGTTGTGAAAGGCAATGCAACCATAAAAGGGATGGAAAGAGAAGGACATGATATGTCCAAAAAAGACTGCCTCCCAAAAATACAGTTACCAATCTAGTGACAATAAAAATTGAAATGGCATATACATTCAGGGCACAATATTCACAAATATCATGGCAATACAGCATTGAAGTTTAATTTTCAGCTTCATGGTTAATTGTAAAAATAAAATTAATTAGAAGCAGACTATCCTATTTTTGTCATTCTAAAGAACTTGAAAAGTATGAACAAATTTTCAACATGCAGAAGTGTTTGAGTAGATTTATTGCAGATACAAAGTAACATTTTTGAAACCAGTTCATCTTCAAGTCAATTTATCAAGATTAACAATTTGTGCCAATTAATTTGCAACTATAGTTACAACCAATGTAGTTAAAAAGCAATTTAACTATTATTTAATCATGGTGCGGCTGAACAGTAACCAGTTACTATTTTTAATCACATTTTGTGAGTGCTGAAAATGGGGTTCGAACGATGTGCCTGAAGTACATTTAAATGCCCCCATTCCTTTACAAATTATTTTCACACAAATCATTATTTGTTGGAGACAGTCAGGGGCTTTTTTAATATTAAATAGGAAATCATTCTTATGACTGTCAGATAGTGCCTGAGGTTTGCATGCAATCCATGATTTAATTAATTTTGCTGCAGTACAAGAAATGTTTGAAGAAAGAGACATTGTTCTCTTCAATGGTAATAATACCCAATATATTTTGAAAGAAATTAAACAAAGTAATTAATTTGATCAACCACCTGACATGAAACAATTCAACACTTCCAGATATGGTCAGTATTTGAAGACTTGCAAAAATAGGTAAAGAGCATAAGAGATGTCATTGTTGTGCCATTAATGAAGCGGTGTTAAATTAATATTTTAATTACTGTGTTTAAAAAGTGAAGTATAAGAAGCATTTACATTTGCTAAGAGAAACCACAGAAGACTGTTCTGTTTGAGGCATGAGGCAAGCTCAATATATTCACAGAACAACAGGCCAGCCACGGCGGCACATTAAGTAAATACCAACTGCTGAAATACCTCTTTCAACAAAATTATTATCTGGTTAATAGGTGGCAGGTTACATTCATGCCACACAAATGCTAAATAATGACAATCATTAACAAGAGAGAACAAACCCATCTTGCTTTAACATTCAATGGCATTACTGTTACTGAATCCTTTCCATTAGCATCATGTAATCACCATTGACCAGAAACTGAACTGGGTCTGCCACACAAATACTGTGGTTTCAAGAACATGTCAGATGTTGGAAGTTCTGCAGTGAGTACTGTATCTCAACTCTGACTTCTCAGAATCTTCCTATCGTCTACAATCCACAAGTCAGGAATATGGTAAGATAACACAATTGCCCAGATAAGTGCACTCAACACTCGAGAAGCTTAATACCATTCAGAACAAAGAATTCAGGATAGCTGATAGATTTAGCCAACTGATAAAAGTTCCAATGTGCTGAGCCAAACCTTACATAATGGAATGTAATATTGTAAAGCCATTTACACTGAGCAAAGTCAACTGAATATCAATCAGCAAGTAACCTGTTCTCTTTTTTTTGAGGAGCTACCCAACTTGAATTGTCTTTAGATGGTTGGCAGTAAGAAGTGTAGGTGCCTGGAAAGGTCAACATTTATTGCTCATACCTAATTGCCCTTGAAAATGTGATGGTGACCCACCTTCATGAATAGCTACAGTCCTTGTGGTGTATGTATACTCATTGTTTGGTTATTGATAGACTTCCAGAACTCAGCAACAATGAATAAAGGGAAATATATTCCAAATTAGGATGCTGTAAATTGGACGTGGTGCTCCAACGAGTTTGAGCCCTCTTCTTTCTAGGTGATAGGTTTGACAGGTGCTGTCAAAGAGCTTTGTTAGATTATTGCAATGCATGTTGTAGATGGTTGACTTTGTAGTCACAGCACATGTGGTGGAGGGAGTGAATGTTTTAAGGTGGTGTCTAGAGGCCATCAAGTAAGCTGCTTTGTTCTGAATGGTGTTAAGCTTCTTGAGTATTGAGTACATTTATCTGAGCAATTGTGTTACTTTACCATATTCTTGACTTGGGGATTGTAGATGATAGGAAGGTTCTGGAGAGTCAGAGATGAGACACAGTACTCACTGCAGAACCCCCAACATCTGATATTAACCACACTGTTTTTGTGGCAGACCTAGTTCAGAATCTGGTCAATGGTGACTACAAGATGTTAGTGGAAGGCATTCAGTGATAGTAATACCATTGAATGTTAAAGCAAGATTGTCAGGTTCTCGCTTGTGAATGATGGTAATTATTTAGCATCTGTGTGACAGGAAAGTAACTTGCCAGTTATTAACCCAAGAGAATGTTGTCCAGGTTGTAATACATGCAGACACAGACTATTGTATTATGTGAGATTTTGAAAATGAAGCTAAACACTTTGCAGTCATCAGTGTAACTCCCCATGAAGCAGCTGAGATAGTTGGGCCTAGTGGCCTGCCCTGTGGTAGTCCTGCAGCAGTTCTCTGAGACTGAGATCATTTGTTTCCAACAGTTGTAACCATTTTCCTTAGTACTAGGATTGACTCCAGCCAGTGGAAATCTATCCCCTACTTCTCATTGATTTCAATTTTGTGAGGTCTCCTTGATGTCATTCTCAGTCAAGTGACAGCTTAACATCAAGGGCAGTAGCCCTCACCTCACCACTGGAATATAGCTCTTACTCTTGCTTTAAAATTTAGAGTAATTAATCTTTCAGAATAAATAAATAATTCCTTCAACCCAGAATGTCCCAATTGTAAAAGTAATGTTTGACCTTTTGAGAAAGTTCTAAATTTCGGTTGGAATCTCTTCATCTACTCCGTGACAATCAGGCAAAAGAGTGGTGGAAACCACAAGGAAATTGAGCCACACAACACCCCTATGTCCCTGTCTTGACTTATATCTCTGTGCCTCCTTTGGAACCACCACTAGTCACCCCTTTCTTATTGATCTAGATTCCTAGCGCCTCTCCTTCCAGTATGCTATTCTGCCAGTAGTTCTCTAGATCTACAAGGTGAAGTCAATAATTCTTGAGGTGATATCATGAAGGCTTCAGACATTTGGAGTAAAAGGAGAGGGCTTCATAGTGACCTTTTATACTTCATTGTAACTTTCTACCATTGTAGACCATGAACTTGATAAGGTTAACAAATATTCAACCTTCTTGATGATCTGATCTCTTTAAGTGCTCCTGTACCTCTTTGATTGCTCCAGTGAAGCGTAGCTCCAGCACAACCTTGATCTTGCAGTTTGCTGTGAAGGGTCTTACTAAGAAATCGTCATGAATACTCATTGACCCTATAGAGATCAGGAGAATTTTGTGGTTGGAGTAGTAGTCAGAAGGCAAGTTCAGACTGAATAAAGAAAGCACAGTAAAAATATGGATCAGAATTCCAATTACTAAGTACATTAATTCACCTTATTTTATCTTATATTTATTAGCTTTCAGCTGACAGCTCATAGATTGACAAAGGCATGATTGGCAGGACTAACATCAACCCAATTTATTGCTCAAATATCACCCTTGTTAAAAAAAGATGCAGCCAATATTTGTGTTGCTGTTAGGAATAATGTATTATTGAGTTATACCTAACTGGCAGTAACAGCTAATATTTATGTAGTGCTTTTAACATAGCAGAAAATCCCAAGTTGTCTCATAAGAGTGTCATACAGCAAAATTCAACAGCAAGCTACATAAAGAAATATTAATGGAAAAGACCAAAGGTTTGGTCACAGATACAGTTTTTGAGGTGTTAATTAAAAGGGGAAAGTGAACGGCACCTGGTTTTTAACTTGAGGGTCAGTTAAGGGGAAAGGTTGGGAAGGAGAGTCCCTTTCTTGGTAATCTCAGCCAGCCAAGGAATTGAAACTGTGGTTTGCATCACGCTGCATGGCAAACCAGCTGTTCAGCTGACTGACCCCCTAATTGGCGTAAGGTTCAATGGCAAGGACTTTAATCTTCCCAACGTTTAACTAGAAGAGATTTCCGCTCATCCAGTGCTAGATGTTTAATACTAATCCAGCAGTGGAGAAGTCAGTTGAGGTGGGAGTAAGGTTGAACTGGGTGCAGTTAATGTGTGAAAATTAGCCCTGTGTTTTCAGTTGATGTCACTGAGTCCTAGCATATTGATGAAAAAAAAGGAAGGTGGCTAATTATAGATAATTGAGGAACACCAGACGTAATAGAACGGGAGCAGGTTAACCATTGCAAGTAATTCTCGACCTAGATAGGATCAGGGGTATATGGCAAGATGAGGATAGAGAGGCATTGAAAAGGGATGGAGTGGATAACACTCCCAAAGACTGCAGTCAGGTTGAGAAACATGAGGGATAATACTTGCATTCTTTGTGGCAAAGGTTATATGTGCCTTTGATGGGAGCCATTTTGGTACAGTGATATGAACAGAAATCTTATTGAAGGAATTCAAACATGGAATTCCAGGAGAAATTGCATTTGTTTGCAACAGCAAATAAAAAAAAAGACAATTTCTAACCTTTCCATTCAAAAGAATACCTGCCTTGTTGAGAAATATGGGAGCGGTTGGGGGTGGGGGGTGTGGGGACTGGGGGGGAGCGGGGAGGGTTGCCTTGGTTTTGGTGGTGATGGTGGTAGTGGAATCTTACTCAAATATCCATTATACAGGTAAAGTATCATGATGTCGGCATGTCCTTATGAGCCTAATCCAAAATGTTGTTTGTTATTTCCCTTTGGGGCATGTACTTGACACAAAAACTGTTGCCATTCCAGCACAGAACTTAAACATACTCTATGCTGGTGTAACTGTTGACATGTATTTGTCACTCAAACGTATCAAAGCCTCTTGCCTTAGAATAATTTGGCTTTATAACATTCCATTATATTGAATTTGGTTTTGTTTTGAACTGGAATTGAGCTCATGTTTCCACAGATGAGTGAAACTGTTGTAACCAGGAACTTCTACCTTTGGTTTTGAGTATTTGCTAATGCATTGTGGGAGCTGACATTTGATTACAATTTTCCCGTGCTGGTCTACAATGAAACTAACATATCCTAAACTCTACTGCAGCAGTTTGGAAAATAAAGAGCTAAATGATTCTTTTGACTTACAGCGACTTTTAGGCAAGGATAAGATTAATTTTTTGAATTACATGATCTGGCACAATGTCTAACCTATGTAACTTAATTCCCTTAATTGGAATTATTTGATAATTCAATTTTAACACTAAATTCACACTTTGTTGCATTATGTATAATGTGTAATTCAATTTTTTTTTAGTATTCTCACTTTGCTACATTATTTACAATGTTCAATTCAAATAATTATATTATCATTTTTTGTCTCCAAGGAGTAAAGCTACTTCAAATTAATACACTGTATTTTTGTTTTTAATATTAGAAAGACAGAACTAAATTTTTACTTTGCCTGCTTACCCACATCATTAATTGTTCAGTCTTGTCGCTTTGGAGGTTGTCCTCTGTGGTTCTACATTGAGGGGTGTTATTGACAATGTCAAGTTTAATTGTGGTATTTTGTGCAGTTAGCAAGAACATACAGCCATCTGACAAGTAGAAAAACAATACAGTTACTCTGAACCCACTTTCCTGGTCAATGAAGATACTAACGAGTAACACAATGAGTAATAACTAATTGACTTTGTTCTTAAAATAAACTAAGGATTGGAGTTCATAGTCATAAAGCAGTTAATAGATCTGCACTACACTCACATGTATTGTCTCTGTGACACTCAGACAGACAATCTTGCTGCTACTGGTGAAGTGATTAACATAGCACATTAGTTTTGTTTAGCAATGTGAGCAGGCAGCTCATTTGTCAACTCAAAACTGCAACCATGATAAAGACATGGGTGTAATCACGTAAAATGAAATGTAGGTAACCATGAGTTGATACTGAATCAAAACAGTTGGCACAACAGATCCATTATTAATGCTATTTATATGAGGTTAACAATTTAGGATGATGCCTGCTGTGCAATTATTGGTATAAATTTAGACATTGTCACTGATAAATAGCTGATTTTGCCTCGTCAAAACTGAATTATCAAATTTAAACAATTTATAGCTGTGGACCCACACTAAATACTATTTACCATTCATCTGCATTAAAAACTTCATCAATTTAACATGACAACGTGAACTGTCTAATTTTGTATCCTTTATGTTCTGAATATCTATCATCGCTCAGCATCAGAACAAGCACAACAAGCAAGGCAATTGAGGCAATAACATAACTAGGTTTTGAGGCAAAACCTAAATGTTTTGCGGAACCTTTTGAGAAGTGGTGGGAAGTGTAACAGAGAGATGTGGGGCTTCCACCCATTATTTTGCTGTGCTGCTGATCCCACCCCAATTTCCAGGGAAAAAGTCAATAACAAATTCATAATGAGTGAAAGTCATGAGAATATTTTTGGACGCACCTTGCTGCATTGAAACGGTTTATTGAAGGCCAGAACTGAGCTAGAATAAATTAGATTCTCTGAAATTCCCTTTAAAAAAATGTCCTTTTCAATTGAATTTGTTTGACATAAAGGGTAAAGTGAGGCATGAATGTGAGCCATTATAAGACTTACTATTGGAAATTTGTAATGTCTGTGCCTGAGGTTCTGCTCTAGATACCGTAATTGTATTTTTTTCTCTCATAAGATTGCTTGTATCCACAGTCTTGGTTTGTAGGTCCCTTGAGGTCTATGCATTTCTCACTGAAGAATGAGGTTCATCTGACCTGATAGATCTTACAGGAGGCAAATTTTCAGGCCTCTGTCATCTTGTCCTATTCCTTCATCACATTAATATATTCCCAACTCCCTGACACGCCTGCCCATCTCTCTCCTCCCTATCTACTTTATCTGATGAGAGAAGTGCAGCTTTTCCTGGTTAGCAGTCAGCAAGGTGTTCCCTTTCTGCTGCACAAGGCCATGCAACAGACAGAAGGTGCTTATCTGGGAGATCATCTGAGGTGAGTATTGTGAAGCTGCATCAGGTAACAGAATCTCTTTCCCATCTGCCCAGTTGTCGACTGAGTTGACCCATGGCATTTGCCAAAACACTCCTCAGCTGCAGTTAGATGATTTTGCATGTGTGTCATTAACCAAGTCTTGTTTCCCAGAATCCACTTGTGCAGTTGTGCAAGAAGCTCAAAGATCTATTGGTCGCTATGACACAAATGTCCACACTATGTTGAATGCTGACCTGAGTCCCTGGGACTTAAGGGGAAACTAATGCCTAAGGCTCTTAAGGTCACCGTATTCTTAAAAATCTATTCGAGTTGTTCCTTCCATGACACAGGATCTCCCAGACAGCTACTCTTCCCTGAGTCAAGGAAGTAACGAATGCTCTGTTCAAGAATCCAAGCAAATTTCTGTTGTATAGGACTGACCAGAGAAATCTATGTGCTTTGAGGCCAATTTATGTTTCCCACAAGGGCAGGATAGCCTGCACCTAGGTGTCAGTCAGGACTCCCAGGAGTGGCCTGAATCATTTATTGTAAGTAGCAGGCGTTTCATTTTGTTAGCATTCAATTGTTTACAATATTGAATTGAATACATGTCCATCAGATGTGTGCTTGGTGACCAGAGAGCTCACATGATGGCTATATACTATGCCACTTAACTTGCTAATGCCCTCCTCCCATTTTGGCCTATGAGCTAAATTCCACATTCCTTTTATGCAACTCCTCCTCTGCTTGTGGTTACAGGAAACAGGTGGACCACACTCATGGTGGCTCCAATGGCATTTCAGATGTCAATACCCTGGCATGTTTATGCCCTCCAATGTGTCCAAGTACTTGAGGAAACATCTAGAATGTGTGATGAAAGCACCTCTGACAAGCCCCCAGTGCCAGTTAAAGCTGCTCCTGTCTTTCCCTGCAGTAACCCTGACCTTCCACACAGTATCTTTCAACTTCCCCACTATAATGCAGTGGCTGTAGGGATCCTGTCTGAATATGATATCCTGTTTGGAAGACAACTCCAAATAGCTTATCTTCCTCTCACTGTCTGATTTGTCTGGTAAACACCAGCTTTAAATGATGAGGGAATTGAAGAACTTGATCCCCTGTTTGTCATGTTGAATTAAAACGATGCCACTCAAGCACAAAATTTTCTATAGTAATGCCTGATGAGGTTATGTTAAATGAGTAAAATTGCCATCACGTTGAGCTGATTTGGCATCAAGGCCCGACTTTCTTCCCCTGGCAGGATAGTTCACTTTATTGACCATAACACTGATGATTGGATACAGTATCCCCACACATCATCTCATTCCCTGTTCCTTCAGCTAGCATTAAAGTTATTCGGAGTATTACAACAATTCACAATAAGATTGGCTTGAATAGCAGGTTTTAGGAACAGAGGAATAGGAAATGGGATAGTTAGGGGAAAGCTTCCTGCAAGATTTCCAGAGTTTGCTGCTAGAAAACCAATGGCTCATTTGTCAATTGTGCAGAAAATTAGGGTGTACAAGAGGCCAAAAGCTGAGGAATGCAAAGATCTCTGTGTGTAATACAGCTGGAGGAGGTTATAGCCAAGAGAACAGGCTAGGCCATGGAGGGAAGTTCAACATTTATTTTTTTTTATTCCTGGGATGAGGACATCACTGGGCTAGGCCAGAATTTATTGCCCATCCCTAATTGCCCAACCCTAATTGCCCATCCCTAATTGCTGTTAAGAGTCAACCACATTGCTGTGGGTCTAGAATCACATGTAGGCCAGACTAGGTCAGGATGGCAGTTTCCTTCCCTGAAGAACATTAGTGAGGCAGATGGATTTTTCCAATAATTGGCAAAGGATTCGTGGTCATCATCAGGCTCTTAATTCCAGACGCTTATTGAATTCAAATTCCATTGTCTGCCATGGAGGGATTTGAACCCAGGTCCCCAGAACATTATCTGGGTCTATGGATTAATGGTCCAGTGATAGTACTACTAGGCCATTCCCTCTCCAAAATAAAAGCAAAAATATTATGGAAAAATACTTTGAAGTCCTGGCAAAATTGAACGCATCCAACAGCTACAGAGAAAGATACAGAGTTAACATTTCAAGTCCATTATTACTCTTCTTTGGAACTCATTACGGCCGAAGAAATTAGCACTCTTTTCTCATGCTGTATAATCTAGTTTCCCTCTTTACCCAAGTTTGTTTCTTGCCTCCTAGTCTTGATGAGTGCAAGATGAACATCGTTGACTTCTTGTCTCCCTTTAGCAGTGTTTAAGTTACATACCACCAAGTAACTACTTATGAAATGCTCCTGCCAAAGTAGATTTTTACCATTTTCAGTTAAAGCATTAATTATCATCATTCTACATCATTCCTTTTTAACACCAATAATGACTTTATTTACAAATTAGCAACATGTGGCATGACCTTTGTTTATCTTACTTAATGGATTTTCACTCCACATAGTCACACTTTAGGTCTGGTGTTGAATGAGCAACATTAACCTTTCACTGTAATGTCCCTGGCTAATGTGCATCAATCAATTGGTATTAATAACATTTAGTCCTCAGCTTGTCTGCCCTGTTCCCTGTTGATTTAATTTTTGTTTACCTCATAATCTGGGCTGTTGGCTCTACACCATTTTTTTCTACCCTTGGCCTTCATTTTAATTCACATTTTATTATCAATCAGCTGGTAATTAACAAAGTACAAACATTTCAAAACAAGTAATTGTTGGTTTGTTGAAAATTGTTCCTTATGATGCAATACCTTTAATGGCATTGTTTTAAAGGCATTCATTTTAAAAATTATTTCCATAACATCCTGCAAAAATGTTTTGTTATGGTGTAGGTAACCTAGTCCAACTATATCAATTCAAAAACGTTGTTGATATTTTATTGAAGAATCATGAATTATTTTTTCTTGTTTCAACCTCGAAAAATGACTTATACGTTGGTGTCACAGAGTCATGGAGTCATACAGCTAGGAAACAGACTTTCCGGTCCAACCTGTCCATGCCGACTGTAATCCCAAACTAAACTAGTCCTATTTGCTTGCATTTGGCCCATATCCCTCTAAACCTTTCCTATTCGTGTACCTATCCAAATGTCTTTTGAATGTTGTAACTACCTGCATCTACCACTTCCTCTGGCAGATCATTCCACATATGAACCAGTCTCTGTGAAAATGTTGCCCCTCAGGTCCCTTTTAAACCTTTCTCCTCTCACCTTAAAATTATGCTGTTTAGTTTTAAACTCCTTAACCCTAGGGAAAAGACCTTATGCTCTGGACCCTATTTCATAAACCTCAATAAGGTGATCACTCAACCTCCTACGCTCCAATGAAAAAAGTCCCAACTTATCCAGCCTCTCCTTATAACTTAAACTCTCCAGTCCCAGCAACATCCTTGTAAATCTTTTCTGAACCATCTCCAATTTAACATTATCCTTCTTATAGTAGGGTGACCAGAACTGTACTCAGTGCTCCAAAAATGACCTCACCAGCGTCCTATACAACCTTATCATGACATCACAAATCCTATACTCAACGGTCTGAGCAATGAAAGCAATCATGCTAAATGCCTTAACCACCCTGTCTATCTGCAACACAACTTTCAAAAAAACTATGTACCCGAACTCCAGGTCTTTCTGTTCGAGAAACACCACCCAGGGCCCTCCCATTAACCACGTCAGTCCTGCCCTCTTTCATCTTACCAAAATGCAACACCTCACATTCATCTAAATTAAACTCCACCTGCCACTCCTCAGTCCATTAGTCCCATTGAACAAGATCCTTTTGTAATCTTAGATAATCTTCCTCAATACCTATGATACCAACAATTTTGGTTTCATCTGCAAAATTTCTAACCATGTCTTCTAAATTCTCATCCAAATAAATATATAAATGATATATATAAATGACAAGCAACAATGGACCCAGCACTGATCCCCACAGAACACTGCTGGGCGCAGGCCTCCAGTCCGAGTAACAACCGTCCACCACCACCCTCTGTATCCTACCATCAAGCCAATTTTGTATCTATGGCAAGATCTCCCTGAATCCCATCTGGTTTAACCTTACTAACTGGTCTACCATGCGGAACCTTGTCAAAGACCTTACTAAAGTCCATGTAGACAATGTATACCACTCTGCTCTCATCTATCCTTTTGGTCACATCTTAAAAAAAAACTCAAGCAAGCTTATGAGACATAATTTTCCACACACAAAGCCATGCTGACTATCCCTGATCAGTCCTTGCTTGTCCAAATGAATGTAAACCCAGCCTCTCAGTATCCCCTCCAACAACTTACCCAATACTGTGTCACATGCTGTATTTTTTGCATTCTTTAATCTATTTTGAATAAATTTATTGAAATGCTGGACAGAATTGCCATTATGTTTAATCTACCAACCATGTCAACATGACTTTCTTGACAAATTTGTTCAGTCAAAATCCAGGGTTCTTTCCCCATGTATATTAATAATAAAAGGATGGTGTTATTTTTGAGTTGTTCTGGAAAAGAGTTGTTGCAAATACAGTAGTCCAAATAGATCTGTAGTTTAAAACTAGGAAGGTTTAACAGTTCCCTTCACTGTTGTAACATTTGAGCTCAGAAACTACCTACTACTCTTGAATGACCTCAACTATTAACCACATTCAATTTTAGAAGTCAAACAATTATGTTAGCTTAGTTAACTTAGAGATTGGTAGTGAATATCTGCCATCTGAACATAGTTACTACCAACATAGCCCCAGTGATTCCACAAGCAATCATTCTTCTACTAAAGAAATTACATAAATTGATTCCTTTTACACATGATGAACATGACTTTCCTGTCATTATCTGTGGGAGCATTATGATGTTTGACAGCAATACAATTCTCACTTAGCGGTATCTGCAATATGGTGTACCTATCAAAGGCCTGATTGTTTGTTATTCTGGAGTGTCATATACAGATGACAATTGTTAGAACTGAGGAGAGACAAGAGACTACCCAAAATAAATTCCTCATATCTTTAGTGACATCAATTCCCTAATTTCTGACACTTCAAAATCCACAGAAGCCTATCATCTTATCTAAGGCATACATACAAATGTGCAAAATAGACAGTCAAAGTGCAATTAGTACATCAAGCCTGCCTCACACTACAATGATGACAGGGGTACTATGACTAAACTCTCATTCTCTCCTCCTCCACCTTCCTGTAATCTGTCCCCTCACAATGCCAGAATTTAGGGCGGCACAGTGGCTCAGTGGTTAGCATTGCTGCCTCACAGCACCAGGTTCAATTCCACCCTTGGGCAACTGCCTGTGTGGAGTTTTTATATTTTCCCTGTGTCTGGGTGGGTTTCCTCCGGGTGCTCCAGTTTCCTCCCACAGTCAAAGATGTGCAGGTTAGGTGATTGACCTTGCTAAATTGCCCCATAGTGTCCAGAGATTTGCAGGCTAGGTAGATTAGCTATGGAAAATGTATGGTTATAGGGATGGGATAGAGGGAGTGGGTCTAGGGGGTGATGTTCTTTGGGAAGTTGGTGTAAGCTGGATGGGCTGACTGGCCTGCTTCCACATTGTAGGGATTCTATGAAAGACATAATCTGCTGAAACAGACAAAAAAGGGGGAAAGGGTGCTACTATGAAAAATTTATCATCAATCTCCTTAGGCAATCAGTCCAGGCGATCACATGGACCAAGTCCTATGTATAAGGATAATTACCTTCAATATGTTGTAATCTCTGATCCAGTGTTCTGTTTCATTTTTAAGGGAGCTATAATGTAGAGAGGTGCATGTTATTATATTGCCAAGATAATCTTTGGCAATCAAAGCAGTCCTGCAGGTAAAGGTAACAATTAATCCTGGCCTGCTGTGTTCCTCCAGCTCCCCACTATTTCCAGGGTGGAAGTCAAAATGCTCTTTGTTTGTAATAGCATTGATGACTCCAGGACCTCTCTGCAGGCAGGTAGCAGCAACAGCATTATTTGTATTCTTCCTGTGTTTCTATTTAGGATCATATGAATAATGACAATTGAAATAAAAGCTAATTAAGTTTTAGGAAACTGCTTTTATCATATACATCATTGAATTTAATGAATTTCTTATTTTCTAACAGAGGAAATTGCATTTTTATAGTGCTTTTCATGGCATCATTACATGCCAAAGTACTTTCCATTTCTAACTGTTGTAATGTAGAAAATATAGCAGGTAATTTGGGCACAAAATCCCACAAACTGCAAAATGATGATGCCTAGATAATCTGTTTTAGTGATGTTATTTGAAGGCTTAAAATTAGCCGGGACATCAGAAAGAAACCCCTTGCTCTTTTTTGAAATAAAATCATCGGATCTTTTGGATCCATCTGAGAGGGCATTTGGGACCTTGATTTTACATCTCACTAGAGGACAGCACATTTGACATTGTGTCCCTCCCTCAGTACTGCACTGAAGTGTCAGCCTGGAGTGTGTGTTCAAGGTTTTAATAATGTCTCCTCAACTTCTTGGCATATCCCACAGTTAGCAAGTGCAGAGAATCTTTTTAAAAAAGTAGTTATTTTTAAAATTTTTCAATGTATATTTTTAAATATCCGCTTCATTTTGATGTGAAGAAGAGCAATTTCCATCCTCCTGTCAGGCTGATATGAAACCCAATTTGCAATGAGCTATAATCCCTTGACCTTCAGATTCTAATCCAGCAAAATCCTATGTGCACAAAGTAAACAGGTGCTGGCAAATGATCTACCTAATTTTAAAGAACACGTACACATCTTCTGGGGCATTTAATATCAAATGTATTACAGTTAAGATGTTATTTCTAGTTGATTATTTTCACTGACAAAGCAATAACACAATATAAAAAAGTAAAACAAACATGTTGCAACGAATACACTGAGATAGTTTTCCTTTAAAATCTCTTCGAAATAGGAATAAATTGGAAAAGCAACTAGTTAAATCAGAGATAGTAGAAACTGCAGATGCTGGAGAATCCGAGACAACAAGGTGCAGGGCTGGATGAACACAGCAGGCCAAGCAGCATCATAGGAGCAGAGAGGCTGACGTTTCGGGCCTAGACCCTTCATCAGAAAAGCTTTTGTTGAGTGTGAGGACGAGTTCGGCTAAGCGGATGAGGGTGTCAGTGGAGGGGGACTGGTCGGGCCTGCGGGACAGGAAGAAGCGGAGGGCCTTAAGGCCATCTGCATGGGGAATGCAGGTGTAGAGGGACTGGACGTCCATGGTAAAGATGAGGTGTTGGGGACCGGGGAATTGGAAGTTCTGGAGGAGCTGGAGGGCGTGGGTGGTGTCACGGACATAGGTAGGGAGTTCCTGGACCAAGGGGGAGAAAATGGAGTCGAGATAGTTGGAGATCAGTTCGGTGGGGCAGGAGCAGGCGGAGACAATGGGTCGACCAGGGCATTCAGGTCTGTGGATTTTGGGAAGGAGATAGAAGCGGGCAGTGCGAGGTTGGGGAACGATGAGGTTGGAGGCCGTGGGTGGGAGGTCACCTGAGGTGATGAGGTTGTGGATGGTTTGGGAGATGATGGTTTGGTGCTCAGGGGTGGGGTCATGATCAAGGGGGCGGTAGGAGGAGGTGTCGGAGAGTTGGCGTCCGGCCTCGGCGATGTAGAGGTCAGTGCGCCATACTACAACTGCACCTCCCTTGTCTGCGGGTTTTATGGTGAGGTTGGGATTGGAGCGGAGGGAGCGGAGGGCTGCACGTTCTGCGGGGGAGAGGTTGGAGTGGGTGAGAGGGGTGGAGAGGTTGAGGCGATTGATGTCTCGACGGCAGTTGGAGATGAAGAGGTCGAGGGAGGGTAGGAGGCCTTGGGGTGGTGTCCAGGAGGAGGGGGGTTAGGGTTAGGGTTCTGATGAAGGGTCTAGGCCCGAAACGTCAGCCTCTCTGCTCCTATGATGCTGCTTGGCCTGCTGTGTTCATCCAGCCCTGCACCTTGTTGTCTTAGTTAAATCAGACCTGTATTTCTCAGAATACAATTTTTTAAGGTTTGCATTTATTTATCACCTGTCAAGATAAGGACATCTCATAAGACTTTACAGTCGATGAAGTACTTTGAGGCATAGTTATTATTGAAATGCAGGAAATAGTGTTGTATGTTTTCTGCCTTTAAGTAGATATATCCATTGCCTCTGTAGATCATGAGGCAGGGTTCGATGTTACCTATCATGTGATGCAGAGTTTGAATGTTTTAGTTGACCTAATGAGACGTGTTTTTAAGAGCTCACCAGAAACATGTAAATGCCACTGGTATCTAAAGTTTAAATAACTCACAACAATGTCCTAACTGAGTGATTGGTGAGTTTGTGTTGAAGGAGGGAGAGGAAACACTACAGACATGGCAGCTATTTTCCACAAACAGCAATTTGATACAGATCAGATCATTTGTTTTGCGACGTCGATTGAGGGATAACTATTTGCAAGAGACCAGGGATAATCTAATTGCTCTTCCTCAACATTTTTATGTCCACGCGAGAGAGCAGAGGGGCCTTTCAACCAAAGGTTGGCACTTCCAACAGCAGAGCACTCACTCAGTGTGTCCTTGTGTGTCAGCTCAATTTTTTAATCTCAACTGGCATGGGAATTGATCTCAAAACCTTCATGGTTTAGAAGTAAGAGTGCTATTTACTGAGCTAGAGTGTATGCACAGGTGGAAGCATATGTTATTATGAAATCAAGCTTGAATCTGTTGAACTGAGCTATACCTTTACTTTAATGATTCACATAAATTACAGCAATACATAAATTACAGCAATAAATGTCATTTCCCTTCCCTTGCCCCCACTATGTGGTTTACAATCCCCTCTCCCCTTAGCTATGAACTTGGTAAGAATACCAGCCTCAACATAGTTCAGGTGGAAGTCACCCCATCGGTATCGATTCCACCTTCTCTAGTACTATGCCAGTGCCCCACGAACCAAACCCACTTCACCCACCCCAGTCTTTGAACTACACACTCACCTCTTAACCTGACTTTCCCTGCAACAATTTGCACACGGTTCTCATAATAATGCTTTACTTAATAGTACTGCTGCTTATGACTGCCTCAACTTTGGTTGCACGGTTTATATGAAATGCAGATCTGCTACCAACTCAGGAAGCAAGGTGCTCTCTCAACCCCATCCCTTTTCCTCTTTAAAGTTACAAATAGAAACCTTGCTGCCAGGAATTGAGAGATATGACTTTTGGGTTATGGGCACACTGGGGCGATTATTGTCTTCCTCCCAAAATAAAGATAAAGGTGAAGAAGTAGCTGCACTGCTCACCAAATCTCAACAACAGTAGCCCAAACATGTTTTTATTCTTTTGGTTCCAATAGCAATTCACAGGTACCAAAAGGGCACTCTACTCCAATTTACCTTTGTGGGAGGGTGTGAAATTGGTTGTCCCCAGGTTGCTCATTACTTGTACAAAAACAAAGTTGCTGGAAAAGCTCAGCAGGTCTGGCAGCATCTGTGGAGAAGAAAACAGAGTTAATGTTTCGGGTCCGGTGACCCTTCCTCAGTGTCTTGTAACTAAATTTTCTGATGATACAAAATTAAACAGGACAAGTTGTCAGAAGGATACAAAGAGTCTGCAAAAGGCTACATCTGGAATAACTGAGAAGGAAAACATTTGACTCATTGTTTATAATGTGGGAAAATTTGAGATTTGAGATATTCTACTTTGAGAGGAAACATAGTAAAAATTATGCTTTTTAAAAGAAGACATGCCGTGTTTGAGAGCGATCTAATATCTTTGTACATGATTTCCAAAAAGTTAAAATGCAAGTACTGAAAGCAGTTAGAAAGATTGCAATTGCAATGGAATATAAGAGTAGAGAAATCTTGCTACAATGATATAGCTCATTTGTGATGCTGTATGCATGCTTAGTGATATACTGAGAGCAGGTCTCAGTAAGCACAATTGTTTGTTTAAGAATACATGTAATGCACAGGGCTGAACAATCTCTGTATGACCATGGTGGAGTAAGTCTTTATTCTGTCAGGTCAACTGACATCATTTCCTGTCACGTTATACTACATTTTCCCCTAAGAATTAATTTTATCCATGAACATTTGTCATTTCCCTTCCCTTGCCCCCACTATGTGGTTTACAATCCCCTCTCCCCTTAGCTATGAACTTGGTAAGAATACCAGCCTCAACATAGTTCAGGTGGAAGTCACCCCATCGGTATCGATTCCACCTTCTCTAGTACTATGCCAGTGCCCCACGAACCAAACCCACTTCACCCACCCCAGTCTTTGAACTACACACTCACCTCTTAACCTGACTTTCCCTGCAACAATTTGCACACGGTTCTCATAATAATAAAGAGATGATGTCCTTTGAGGGTCTGTTTCTTTGGCATCTTATCATATTGACTATATTCTTTGTCCTGCCTATGTTGTTAGCATCTACATAGACATGACTATTGTATCCTCCACCTTCCACTGAAGTTCTTCTTCAGCACTGAGCACTGGGTAGACAACACAACCATCTGAACTCGTGCTCTTTTGCTGCACACAATGGTGCCAATCTCTCTCACTATAATGTCCCTTCTTCCACTTCATCCTTTTTTGCCTCCCTTTTGCAAATGGTGTCCTGTACCATGAAGCCATGGTCGATCAGCTCAACCACTCCACAGCCCTCTTTCTCAGACAGACAAGCTCAAAGAATCTCAAACTTAGTTAGATAATTCAAAGGCTTTGCCTCCTGAGCTCCTATCTTCTGGGTCCCCTTACCTGCTCCACTCATGGCCACATTCTCCTGTCTCTGACACTGACCAAATCAGGTAACCCAACCCAAAAAGGTGTGATTGCTTCTTGCTCCGAAGAATCCAAGTAATTTTCCCCTCCCTAATGTATATCTGCAGTTCAGCCTTCAGCTCATAAACTCTGAGCTGAAGCTTTTGGTCTTGAAACACTTCCGCAGATGTACAAACAAGGAACAAGAGTAAGCCACTCAACTGTTCAAGCCTTAATGGGACAGATGGATTTTCACTTTCTTCAGCCGCGCTGTTTTCCCAACTGGTCAGGCCACGACAAAGATCCACTGGTTAAAATTTTATAAAGAGAGGCACAAAAAATGGTGAAGACATAATTAGAAATTTAAACGAAGCATGTTAGTGGGCCACACTTTACTGTGAGTAGTTTTGGATGGCCTGCTATAGAAAGGAAACCATTGAATGTCACAGCACAGTATAACCAGTAAATGATTAGTCAGGGATGGAAATTAATAAGGAGGGACAATGAGTTCTGAGGAGATGATGGGGCTTGTATTAGTTGCATTCAGAGAGTGAAGAGAGAAATCAGGAGAATTTTGCTTTTCGGCAGAGTTGCTGAAGTATGGAATTCTTGGCCAAAAAGTAAATATTTTTGAGGTAGAACATGCTGCACCTTTTATAAGGAAGAAAGATGTATATTTGAAACAGTGAATGACGGGCAGAGACCACAGGGCTGCAGGAGTAGTTCTGAGTCAGTGGAGTAAAGAGCTGCTGTAGAACTATGGGTTGAGAGATTTCCATAAATGTGACAAATTTCTATGCAGCTATTGCATATATTTTTTTAAATAAAGTCACCAACAAAGCTTTAATTCAACCCTGAAAATTGAAGCTTTGTATTCTCTTGGCCAGAATTACAGGAAAGTAAATTTATTGAAGGGTCGGAAGGGTTGGAACTTTTACGGAGATAACGAAGAGTCTATAAATCATGATGAAAGTTGGACAGACCTGAGAATTTGAAATTTGAGATATTGAAGGAGTATCAGCCAATGTAGCTGAATGACCAGAAGGTAATGAGTGAATGCTATGCACGACAATTGTAATACAGGTAACAGTGTTTTGAAGAGGTAGTAGCCTAGAATGCACCTCTTTGCACCCACCTTCCTGCAAAAATGCCATCCCCAATTCCCAATTCCTTCGCCTCTGCCGCATCTGCTCCCAGGATGAGGCATTACACTCCCGTACATCTCAGATGTCCACGTTTTTCAAGGACCGCAAATTCCCCCCCTCAGTGGTCGAGAACGCCTTCAACCGTGTCTCCCACATCTCCCGCAACTCATCCCTCACACCCCCTCCCCGCAATAACAACCAAAACAGAATCCCCCTCGTCCTCACGTACCACCCCATAAACCTCCAGATCCAACGCATCATCCTCCGACACTTCCACCATCTGCAATCCGACCCAACCACCAAAGACATTTTCCCTCCCCACCCTTATCTGCTTTCCGGAGGGACCACTCTCTCCGTGACTCCCTTGTCCGCTGTACACTCCCCTCCAGCCCCACCACACCTGGCACTTTTCCCTGCAACCGCAGGAAGTGCTACACCTGCCCCTACACCTCCCCCCTCACCCCCATCCCAGGCCCCAAGAAGACCTTCCACTTCAGGCAGATGTTCACCTGCACATCTGCTAATGTGGTATACTGCATCCGCTGTTCCCAATGTGGCCTCCTTTACATCGGGGAAACCAAGCAGAGGCTTGGGGACCGCTTTGCAGAACACCTACACTCGGTTCGCACCAAACAACTGCACCTCCCAGTCGCCAACCATTTCAACTCCCCCTCCCATTCCTCAGATGACATGTCCATCCTGGGCCTCCTGCAGTGCCACAACGATGCCACCCGAAGGTTGTAGGAACAGCACCTCATATTTCGCTTGGGAACCCTGAAGCCCAATAGTATCAATGTGGACTTCACAAGCTTCAAAATCACCCCTCTCCCGACCGCATCCCAAAACCAGCCCAGCTGGTCCCCGCCTCCCTAACCTGTCCTTCCTCCCACCTATCCCCTCCTCCCACCTCAAGCCCCACCCCCATCTCTGACCTACTAGCCTCATCCCGCCTCCTTGACCTGTCCGTCCTCCCTGGACTGACCTATCCCCTCCCTAACTCCCCACCTACACTTACCTTTACTGGCTCCATCCCCGCCTCTTTGACCTGTCTGTCTCCTCTCCACCTATCTTCTCCTCTATCCATCTTCTATCTGCCTCCCCGTCTCTCCCTGTTTATTTCAGAAATCCCTTCCCCTCCCCCATTTCTGAAGAAGGGTCTAGGCCCGAAAAGTCAGCTTTCCTGCTCCTCTGATGCTGCTTGGCCTGCTGTGTTCATCCAGCTCTACACCTTGTTATCTCAGTGTTTTGAAGAAACTGTTTTGCATTATATGTTATGGTCACTATATTGGTTTACTTTTTAACAAACATGCTCATGATATTATCGCTGTATCACCATATCGACCAATGTTTCCTCTGTTTCTTTTTTCTGTCATGCAGACAGCTATTTGGGCAAGTGCAATTGGAGGAAATCAGTTGAGATGTTCCATGGGAGTGAGGAGGCACACGAAGGACATAGGGGGTTAGTAAAATGGGAGGACGCAGGGTAATGGCAGCAAGTAAGCGAAGGTCATTCATGCAACACGGGGCAAAGAGAGCATAAGCAGTGGTGGGACGAGAGTGAGATAGCAGAGGGCAGAGAATTGCACTTATCTGGCAGAGCGCAGTAGATAATTGACCTTTTCCTGCACTGCAGCCTGGTCCTCCTCACCCTGGGGGTGACACTGCCACCTGGTTCATTCTCCAGCAGGCTAGCATGGTCCAGTGGTCTGGCTTCCTTTGCCAGGAAGAGGACATCCCCCCTCTCAACCATCCCCTCGAAAAGGACCTCCATGTCCTACTCTGAAAGCTGGCTCTGAGGAAGCCGGACCAGTGTCAAATACAATTCATGCGTAAATAAAGGATGACTTGGTGACGGGTCACTGGCCTCTGTGCAGTTAATTCAGCCACAACGGATGCTGGTATTAGGGTGGATTTCCGCTGAGCAGCATGTTGCCCCAGAAATGACGGGCAGTGAGATGGGTCAGAAATCGGATGTGATTCTTGCTGGGAGGGCTGAAACGCCAATTAATGCAACAAATTTGTTAAGATATGGCAAGGAAATTCACTCAATCTCAAGGCAGGAATCACTTCACGAACTTGTCGTGACTCAAACTTTGCCACAATCCGTAAGATTCTACCTTATGACTGGGGAAGAAAGTGTAATTGGTAATAATTGTAGGAGTTTGTGCTGAGAGCTGAAAATATTTGCTTCAGTTTTCTGAAAATTTACCCGAATCCATCAGAGAATTGTACTATACAGGAGATCCACATAAAACTAGCAGGAAGTGGAGCATGGATGTCAGTATTACAATTCAAACACAAATGCCTGTGTAAACCAATGTTTACAATTAGTTGTTCTTTCCTGGTTTTCCTCCCTCTTTCCCTTTATTACTTAGATAAGCAAATTTATGGTAATTTTTCAGAGAGATATTTGCAAACGATACTCAATATGTCTCTTTCCCGATCCATCCTGCTCTGTGTTATATTGTACAATACCAGTAAGAGTCAAAGAATATACCTATTTAAATGGATTGTATTGAGCAGAGGCCAGAAAGTATCTACTTTTTCTACTAGAACATTTTAATCTGATTAGTTTTAATCAGCAACTTTACCTTGTATTGAATAGCAATGAGCTTAATGACCAAAACCACTCTCAATGACCATTGCCAGCAGTTTGAAGAAGTAACGTACAAAAAACCAACATCAACTTTCTACTTAGCATCCATAGCATTTCAGGGCTTGTGGTAGGAGAGATTTTGACCAACTGTCTTTTGGAGTAGAATCATAGAATCATCACAGCATAGAGGGAGATCATTTGGCTTATCACAGGATTAAACCCATGTCCCCTGAGAGTTCACAAAAGCAGAAATTGCTGGAAAAGCTCATCAGGCCTGGCAGCATCTGTGGAGAGAAATCAGAGTTAACGTTTTGGGTCGCGCATCTGAAGTTCTTTCAGTTTCCCCAGAGAGTTAGCCTGGGCCTCAAAATTACCATTACACCACTGTCTTCTGCAAGTTTTGAAACTGCATCCTATTCTGTCTAAATACATAGATTTAATGCTGCTGTATGGGCAAAATAAAATACTGAATTCTCTGCTGGTTTCAGCATAAATGCTGTATAAATATGATTGTTCAATAATGGATTCAAAACATTAAGTCTGTTTCTGAATCCACAGATGCTTCCAGAGCTGCTGACTTTTTCTAACTTTCTGGTTTTATTTCGGTTCTTGAGCATTCACAGTACATTTGTGTTTTATCTTACTGTTCATAATAACTGCTTTGCTCTTTCACACTATCTCTGAATTTATAAAGCCCAGGATCCCATATGCTATCTTAGCCATTTTCCAATTTGCTCTGCCACCTTCAATATTTGTGCAATTTTGCTTCAGGATCACTCTGTTCCTACACCCTCTTACAAATTACAAGTCTCCTCATCTGCCATATTTCCACACATCTTACCAGCCTCTATATACCTTCTCGATATAGTCAGTATCTTCTTTACATTCATATTGCTTCCACGTTTTGCATTATCGTCTTTATTCTTTCATGGGGCGTGGCAGTCACCATCAGAACCAGCTTTTGTTGCCCATCCCTAACTGCTCTTGAACTGAGTGCCTTGCTCGGCCATTTCACTTGGGAATTAAGAGTGAACCATATTGTCTGGAGTCTCGTGTAGTCCAGATCAGATCAGGAAGATTTCCTTGCTCTGGGCCATTAGTGAGACAGATGGGTTTTTACAACAATCAATGATAGTTTTGTGGTCTCACTACTGAGATTAGCTTACAATTTCATTTTTACTTGAAGTTTTACATTTCACCAAATGCCATGGTTGGATTTTTATCAATTCCCCACAGAGTTATTCTGGGCCTCTGGGTTACTGAAAGTTTTGAAAATGTGTCCCGTGCACTCAAATCTATTATATTTAAATGCACAGACTTAATGTTGTTATACTAGCAAGATAGTGGTGAATTGATTCTGGTTTCAGTATAAATTTAGTACCAAATGCTGAAAATACCAGTTCATCTAGAATCAATACTATTTCTGCAGTCACTCCAAAAGCAAAGGCATGAAATCACTTTCAGATTATCTTGACTGAATTAGTCGAACAAAAAGCAAACGAAAGAAAGCAACTCATTGCTGAGATGAGTTATCTTTCCTACTCCAGAATTTTGAATCAACCTTTTCAGAAATGCTATGACACACCTACTGAAACAGATAGGACTTGAACCCAGGCCTTCAGGAAATGATGTTACCACTGCGCCACAAAACCCGTCACTACTACAAGATAGGTACATCTTGTTAGTAATGACATTGGTTGATGCACAATTGGTGGAGTCAAGCTATACACAAATTAGACCTTCAACATCTACTGACAGCTGCAGTACCAGTACAACTGTCTGGCTTTATTGCCTCAACTTGTGCAATGGCATTGCAACTTTCAGATAAAATGCAGAGGATGTATGAGCAACATAGTGCGTGTGAATGAAGTGGATCAGTGCTGCTCCACTTACGCTTGCCTTTTCACTTAAACAAGGTAGCAGCCTCAAAATGACTTTGAACAAACAAAGCATGAATCCACTTTTCACCTTCAGCACCAATTCAATTATATAATTTCATTTTCCAGTGAAAACACATTTGCAAGCGAATGTTTGTGAAGGCAGCATTGATTGTAGTGATAAAATCATTAGCAACCTTTTGTTACTGGATGTGAATGTCACATGCTCACTACTGGCTAATATATTTGTACCCATATGCAGGAAGTTCTTTACATTAACAAAACAGTCACCACTGAGTGGGGGAACATAGAACATAGAACATAGAACATTACAGCGCAGTACAGGCCCTTCGGCCCTCGATGTTGCGCCGACCTGTGAAACCAATCTGAAGCCCATCTAACCTAAACTATTCCAATGGGGAAGCAGAACAAAAGGGAGAACACACAGACTTAAAATGGAGCAAAGGGAAGTGGTAATTGAAGAAAACCGGGGCAGTATGGAGGCTCAGTAGTTAGCATCGCTGCCTCACAGCACCATGGACTGGGTTCAATCCCACCTTCAGGTGACTTTGTATCTGGAGTTTGCACATTCTCCCTGTGTTTGCATAGGTTTCTTCCGGGTGTTCCAGTTTCCTTCTACAGTCCAAAGATGTGCAGGTTGGGTGGATTGGGCATGCTAAATTGCCCATAATGTCCAGGGATGTGCAGGCTAGGTGGATTAGCCATGGGAAATGCACGGTTATGGGGGTGGATCTAGGTGGGATTTTCTTCAGGTGGTTGATGTGGTCTTAATGTGCTGAATAGCCTGCTTCCACACTGTAGGGATTCTATGTAAAAAAAACTAACGTAGTTTAGCAGGTAGTGAGAGAGGAACAAGAGCAGAGAGTAACAAGCACCATCATTTCAGGAGAAGGATTGTATTTACGCAGTGCCTTTCATGACTTTTTGATGCCCAAAGTGCTTTACAGTCAATGAAACACTTTTGAAGTGTACTCACTTTTCAAAGGTAGAGAATGCAGAACTGATTTGTTATAGCAAAATACCTCTAATCATGTCAGTAGTATTGGCTGTCTAATCGTGGATGACATCTAGTCAGGGTCACAAGTCTCTGCCATGTGTCTTCATGTGACTGAAGAGGACAACTTTCAATCCACACAACTTGGGCACATGGAATAAGATATTCCTTAAATTTGTAAAATCGTGAATGCAGAATTTGTAACCTCTTCTTTCCTTCTCTGCTATCACTGTTTATCACTATAAGGCATTGAGACTCAAAGTATGCAGTAGCTTAATTGACAAGTTGCCGCCATCTGAGCAATTGGCAGCAGGTTCCTCCCAGTCAGTAACTTCAACACTGCTGTGCTTCAAGTAGAGTTTCATAGCGCCTTTAAAGCATTTTCTTTGTCCTCCCATATAATGTTGGTAATTTGAGGGTTGAAGCAACAGGAACCAGCAGGGAGGATGATTTTCAGGCATTCAAAAATAGTTGCCAATGCATCAAAGTTGATTTTGGAAACTTGCCTGAATTCTTGTGGATCTCATTTGAAGAAGGACACCAGCATTTGTTTAACAGACCTCCTACTATTGAATTCATGGATGGAACAGAAGCATTGCTGATGGAATTTCTCTAGTGTTCTTATGCCACTGAAATAGTCTAGGATTTCTCACTGCTATATAGGAGTGTAGTGATGCAACTGCTCTGCACACCAACATTTTTGTTGAATTGTAGAGGTTTGAACTATCAAATGCCCACTGCTATGATTTCCAGTGGCAAATGGATCCAATGTTGGATTTCTTCATCAATGAGGCCAAGAGGGAGAAAATCAATGTCTGTGCTCTGAAACAGCCCAACAAAGTGGAAGAATTCAAAGTGCAGCTTATGACCAGTCTGGTAATCTTCACGCACTCAACTCAATGTTGTAACTGTGAGATCAAATAAAGCCAACTGCACTAGATCCAGCACCTCGAAATGCACTGTGAAAATTACCAGATCACCTGTCAGGAAGTGAGTTGGAACAGAAATATTGATTAGGACTTACTTGATTGATGCCACGGGATCTTTTTACATCCACTTGAAAAGGCTGGTGAGAGTGGGAGGGGGATGGTTTAATTTCCCATCTGAAACTACAGTGCAATGTCAGAAATCACACAAAGCCAGGTTATAGTCCAACAGGTTTATTTGAAAACACAAGCTTTTGGAGTCTTACTCCACCTTCAGGTGTTAGTGAGAAAGGTAGTATCAGACACAGAATTTATAAGTAAAAGATCAAAGGGTCACAGCACTGATGAGGATGTATTAAACAAACCTAAGATGCTGTTAAATCTTTAATCAGTTAGAAGGTTTTAATATGGATATATAAATCCCCAAATTCCTTTAAAGTCGCTGTACTGAGAGAACTAAAGGTTTTAACGGTATAAGGAAGAGGTGACATTTTAGGTCAGATAATGCATGTTAGTTGTGATGCCTTGTTTAGAATCTGTTTGTGTTTTGGTATCGTGTCAGATTGGTTTTATTTCCAAAGTAGGATTTTATAAAACGCCACATTGAATGACTGTCTATAAATTGTGTGCTTTTTGAATAAAATAGAATGTATCTGCAAATACAAATTCATTCACCCCATAGATTCCCATGTGTGTGTGTGTGTGTGTGTGGGGTGGGGGGGTGGGGGGGAGGGGGGAAGAGAGAGTGTATGTGAGGGAGAGAGAGAGAGTGTCTGTCTGAGTGTGTCTTGAGAGACAGCGTGTGCATGTGATAGGATCTGTATGTGTGTGTGTCTGTGCATGTGAGAGGATTGAGTGTATGAGAGGAGATCTATGTGTGTGTGCCTCCATTTTTGCTGCAGCAGCAGGAGCAGTGACAGCGAATACCAGGGGGCTGCCGGGAAGGTAAGTTTCCCATTTAAATACTTACCTCGTGGAATCAGCGGCCTCCATTTTTGCTGCAGCAGCAGGAGCAGTGAGAGCGAATACCAGGGGGCTGCCGGGAAGGTAAGTTTCCCATTTAAATACTTACCTCGTGGAATCAGCGGCCTCCATTTTTGCTGCAGCAGCGGGAGTGGTGTCAGCAAGGACCAGGGGGCTGCCAAAAAGGTAAGTTCTTTATTTCGGCAGTGGAGCTGAGTGGGAGCGGTCGAATTGCGCTCTGGGAGGGTGAGTGAACTGATATATTTGGGCAGTGGCTAAACCCGAGACACTACACGTGTAGTGTCTCCCACCTGCCCCCTCCTCGAATCAAAAAAAAGACTCTGTGCTGTGTTGATAAGGTAAGGTTTTTCTTCTTTTTTGTCGTGTGCTGGTAAGTAGAGTGATTGGCAAAAAATTTTTCATTTCATTTATCTATTATTTGATGTTATAGTAGCACTAAGCTAAGCTTAAGAGTAAAAATGGCAGGAGATCCGAGACCTGTGTTATGCTCCTCTTGCTCAATGTGGGAGCTCAGGGACACAGCTGATGTCCCTGACTTCTACACGCGCAGGAAGCGTGTCCAGCTGAAGCTCTGGTTAGACCACTTGATGGCTCTGGAACTGCGGATGGACTCACTTTGGAGCATCCGCAATGCTGAGGAAATCGTGGATAGCACATTTAGCAAATTGGTCACACCGCAGATTAGGATTGCTGAGGGAGAAAGGGAATGGGTGACCAAAAGGCAGAGAAAAAGCAGGAAGGCAGTGCAGGTGTCGCCTGCGGTCATCTCCCTCCAAAACAGGTATACCGTTTTGGATACTGTTGGGTGAGATGGCTCACCCGGGGTAGGCAGCAGTAGCCAGGTTCATGACACCGTGGCTCGCTCTCCTGTTCAGAAGGGCGGGAGAAAGAGTGGAAGGGCTATAGTCATAGGGGATTCGATTGTAAGGGGAGTAGATAGGTGGTTCTGTGGTCGAAAACGAGACTCCCGAATGGTATGTCGCCTCCCAGGTGCATGGGTCAGGGATGTCTCAGATCGACTGCAGGACATTCTGAAGGGGGAGGGTGAACAGCCAGCTGTCATGGTGCATATAGGCACCAATGATATAGGTAATAAATGGGATGAGGTCCTACAAGCAGAATTTAGGGAGTTTGGAGCCAAGTTACAAAGTAGGACCTCAGTGGTAGTAATCTCAGAATTGCTACCAGTGCCATGTTCTAGTCAGAGTAAAAATAAAAGAATAGGCAGGAAAAATGAGTGGCGTGAGAGATGGTGAGGGAGGGAGGGGTTCAGATTTTTGGTACATTGGGACCGGTTCTGGGGGAGGTGGGACTATTACAAATCGGATGGTCTACACCTGGGCAGGAATGGAACCAATGTCCTCAGGGGTGATTTTGCTAACGCTGTTGGGGAGGGTTTAAACTAATGTGGGAACCAAATGAGGAGGTTAGTGGACAGTAAGGAAGTAGTAATTAAAGCCTGTAAGGAACTAGAAAATGAAGTCAGTGTGACTAAGGGGAAGAGTAGGCAGAGAGCAGATGATGAACGCAAAGGGACAGGTGGTCTGAGGTGCATTTGTTTTCATGCCAGAAGTGTAGTAGGTAAGGCAGATGAACTTAGGGCTTGGATTGGTACCTGGGAGTATGATGTTATTGCTATTACTGAGACTTGGTTGAGGGATGGGCAAGATTGGCAACTAAATATCCCAGGGTATAGATGCTTCAGGCGGGATAGAGAGGGAGGTAAAAGGGGTGGAGAAGTTGCATTACTGGTCAAAGAGGATATCACAGCTGTGCTGAAGGAGGGCACTATGGAGGACTCGAGCAGTGAGGCAATATGGGCAGAGCTCAGAAATAGGAAGGGTGCGGTAACAATATTGGAGCTGTACTACAGGCCTCCCAACAGCAATCGTGAGATAGAGGCACAAATATGTAGACAGATTATGGAAAGATATAGGAGCAACGGGGTGGTGGTGATGGGAGATTTTAATTTTCCCAACATTGACGGGGATTCACTTTGTGTTAGGGGTTTATTTGGAGCAGAATTTGTAAGGAGCATCCAGGAGGGTTGTATAGAGCAGTATGTAAATAGTCCAACCCGGGAAGGGGCCATACTGGACCTGCTGTTGGGGAATGAGCCCGGCCAGGTGGTTGAAGTTTCAGTAGGGGATTACTTTGAGAATAGTGATCATAATTCCGAAAGTTTTAGAATACTCATGGACAAAGACGAGAGTGGTCCTAAAGGAAGAGTGCTAAATTAGGGGAAGGCCAACTCTAGCAAAATTCGGCAGGAGCTGGGGAATGTGGATTGGGAGCAGCTGTTTGAGGGTAAATCCACATTTGATACGTGGGAGGCTTTTAAAGAGAGGTTGATTAGAGTGCAGGACACACATGTCCCTGTGAAAATGAGAGATAGAAAGGGCAAGATTAGGGAACCACAGATGACAGGTGAATTGTGAGACTAGCAAAGAGGAACAAGGAAGCATACATATGGTCTAGGCGACTGAAAACAGATGAAGCTTTGGAAGAATATCAGGAAAGTAGGACCAATCTGAAACGAGGAATTAAGAGGGCTTAAAGGGGTCATAAAATATCTTTAGCAAATAGGGTTAAGGAAAATCCCAAAGGCTTTTATTCATACATAAGGAGCAAGAGGGTAACTAGAGAAAGGATTAGCCCACTCAAGGACAAAGGAGGGAAGTTATGCGAGGGGTCAGAGAAAATGAGTGAGAATCTTCATGAGTACTTTGCGTCGGTATTCACCAAGGAGGGGGACATGATGGATGTTGAGGTTAGGGATAGGTGTTTGATTACTCTCGGTCAAATTAGCATAAGGAAGGGGGAAGTGTTGGGTATTCTAAAAGGCATTAGGGTGGACAAGTCCCCAGGTCCGGATGGGATCTATCGCAGGTTACTGAGGGAAGTGAGAGAGGAAATAGCTGGGGCCTGAACAGATATCTTTGCTGCATCCTTGAGCACGATTGAGGTCCTGAAGGACTGGAGAATTGTTAATGTTGTCCCCTTGTTTAAGAAGGATAGCAAGGATAATCCAGGTAATTATAGACAGGAGAGCCTGACATCAGTGGTGGGGAAGCTGCTGGAGAAGATACTGAGGGATAGGATCTATTTACATTTGGAAGAAAATGGGCTTATTAGTGTTAGGCAGCATTGTTTTGTGCAGGGAAGGTCATGTCTTACCAACTTGATAGAATTCTTTGAGGAAGTGACAAAGTTGATAGATGAGGGAAGGGCTGTAGATATCATATACATGGACTTCAGTAAGGTGTTTGATAAGGTTCCCCATGGTAGGCTGATGAAGAAAGTGAAGTTGCGTGGGGTCCAGGGTGTACCAGCTAGATGGATAGAGAACTGGCTGGGCAACAGCAGACAGAGAGTTGTAGTGGAAGGGAGTTTCTCAAAATGGAGAACTGTGACCAGTGGTGTTCCACAGGGATCCGTGTTGGGACCACTGTTGTTTGTGATATACATAAATGATCTGGAGGAAGGTATAGATGGTCTGATTAGCAAGTTTGCAGATGACACTAAGATTGGTGGAGTAGCAGATAGTGAACGGGACTGTAGGAGAATGCAGCAGAATATAGATAGATTGGAGAGTTGGGCAGAGAACTGGCAGATGGAGTTCAATCCAGGCAAATGCAAAGTGATGCATTTTGGAAGATCCAATTCAAGACCGAACTATACGGTAAATGGAAAAGCCCTGGGGAAATTTGATGCACAGAGAGATCTAGGTGTTCCGGTCCATTGTACCCTGAAGGTGGCAACACAGGTCAATAGAGTGGTCAAGAAGGCATACGGCATGCTTTCATTCATCGGACGGGTTATTGAGTACAAGAGTTGACAGATCATGTTCCTGTTGTATAGGACTTTCGTTCGACCACATTTGGAATATTGCGTACAGTTCTGGTTGCCACATTACCAAAAGAATGTGGATGCTTTGGAGAGGGTGCAGAGGAGGTTCACCAGGATGTTGCCTGGTATGGAGGGTGCTAGCTATGAAGAGAGGTTGAGTAGATTAGGATTATTTATATTAGAAAGACGGAGGTTGAGGGGGGACCTGATTGAGGTCTACAAAATCATGAGAGGTATAGACAGGGTGGATAGCAAGAAGCTTTTTCCCAGAGTGGAGGACTCAATTACTAGGGGTCACGATTTCAAGGTAAGAGGAGAAAAGTTTAAGGGAGATATGCTTGTTTAAGGGAAAGTTCTTTACGCAGAGGGTGGTGGGTGCCTGGAACGCATTGCCAGTGGAGGTGGTAGAGGCGGGCACGATAGCGTCATTTAAGATGTATCTAGACTGATACATGAATGGACAGGAAGCAGAGGGATACAGATGCTTGGAAAATAGGCGACAGGTTTAGATAGAGGATCTGGATCAGCACAGGCTTGGAGGGCCGAAGGGCCTGTTCCTGTGCTGTAATTTTCTTTGTTCTTTGTGTGTGTGTGAGTGTGTGTGTGTGTGTTTGTGGGTTGGGGAAGAGTGTGAGTGTGTGTGTGTATGTATGTGTGTGTGAGAATGTGTGTGTGAGAGTGTACAGTGTGGTGGGGTTACCTCCAGTGCGACATGAGCCCAAGATCCCGGTTGAGGCCGTCCTCATGGGCATCAAACATGGCTATCAGCCTCTGCTCGGCGACTCTGCGTTGTTGTGCATCCCAAAGTCCGCCTTGGAGGACGTTTACCTGAAGATCCGAGGCCGAATGCCCTTGACCGCTGAAGTGTTCCCCACTGAGAGGGAACATTCCTATTTGGTGATTGTTGCACGGTGTCCATTCATCCGTTGTCATAGCGTCTACATGGTTTCACCAATACATCATGCATCGGGGCATCCTTGCCTGCAGCGTATGAAATAGACAACGTTGGCCTAGTCATATGAGAATCTGCCGTGCACATAGTGGGTGGTGTTCCCATGTGTGATGGTAGCGTCCATGTGGAAGATCTGACATGTCTTGCAGAGGTTGCCATGACAGGGTTGTACAGTGCTGTGGTCGATGAAGTCCTGAAGGCTGGGTAGTTTCTTGTGAACAATGGTCTGTTTAAGGTTTGGCAGATGTTTGAAGGTGAGAATTTGAAGCGTGGGGAAGATCTCGGCGAGGCGCTCATTGTCAAAAATAATGTGTTGAAGACTGCGAAGAACACGTCATAGTTTCTTTGCTCCCAGGAAGTATTGGACGACGAAGAGTACCCTATCGGACTAACTGGTGGCTGTCTTCTGAGGAGGTCATTATGGTTTTTCGCTGTGGCATGTCAGAACTGGTGATCGATGAGTTGAGCATCGTACCCTGTTTCTATGAGGGTGTCCTTCAACACCTTCAGGCGTCTGTCGCGCACCCTCTCATCCAAAAAGATCCTGTGCATGTGTAGGACTTGTCCATAGGGGATGGCTGTTTTAATATGTTTAGGTTTGAAATTAGAGAAATGCAGCATCGCGAGGTTATCTGTGTGCTTGTGGTAGAGTGAGGTACAGAAGTCCTTGATAGACTTGCGTGTATCCAAAAATGAGACTGATTCTAAAGAGTAGTCCATGGTAAGTCTGATGGTTGGGATGAAACTTGTTATCACTCTGTAGTTGTTTGAATGATTCCTCGCCATGAGCCCAAAGGAAAAAAATGTTGTCAATGTATCTGGTGTATAGGGTTGGTTGGAGCTTCTGTGCAGCAAAGAAGTCTTATTCAAACCTGTGCATGAAAATGTTGGCATACTGGGGGGCAAATCTGTTCCGTGCATCTGGATGAAAAACTGGTTGTCGAAGGTGAGGATGTTGTGGTTGAGGATGAAGCAGATGAGTTTTAGGACGGTGTCTGGAAATTGACAGTTAGTGGTATTGAGTACTGAGGCTATTGTGGCGATGCCATCATCGCGGGGAATGCTGGTGTACAGCGCTGAAACGTCCATTGTGACGAGGAATGTTCCTGTTTCGACTGGTCCGTGGGTGCTGAGTTTCTGTAAGAAATCTGTAGTGTCATTACAGATGCTGGGAGCTCCCTCTGCAACGGGTTTCAAGATGCCCTCGACATAGCGAGAGAGTTTCTCACGAAGTGTCCCATTGCCTGATATGATGGGACATCCAGGTGTGTTGGCTTTGTGTATCTTTGGAAGAGGGAACCCCCCAGCTTCTGTCCTCTCTCACACACACACACTGTCTCTCTCTCACAAACACACGTACACATACACAAACAATCTCTCTCTCCCTCTCACACACGCATACACACATAAGCAGACACATGCACCCACACACACACACACACACACACACACACACACACACACACACACACAAACACATATGAATCTACGGAGTGAACTTGTATTTGCAGATACATTCTATTTTGTTCAAAAAGCACACAATTTACAGACAGTCAGTCAATGTTGTGTTTTATAAATTCCTACTTTAGAAATAAAACCAGTCTGACTCCAAACCAAAACACAGATTCTAAACAAGGCTTCACACCTAACATGCATTGTCTGACCTAAAAACTCAGGGCAGTGACTTCAAAGGCATTCGGGGATTAACATTTACGTATTAATCACTTGAAACCTTCTAATTGATTAAAGATTTAACAGCATCTTAAGTTTGTTTAGGACATCCTCATCAGTGGTGTGACCTTTGATCTTTCACTTATAAATTCTCTGTCTGATACTATCTCTCTCACTAACACCTGAAGAAGGAGTAAGACTCCGAAAGCTCATGTTTTGAAATAAACCTGTTGGACTATAACCTGGTGTTGTGTGATTTCTGACCTTGTCCACCCCAGTCCAACACCAGCACCTCCACATTACAGTGCAATGGTCACAAAGAAATGCCCTGAAGTACCAGCCTAGATTGTACATTCAAGTTTCCAGCCATACTTGAACCTGCGACCTGTTGACCAAGCAATAATTGAAAGAAGGTTAGTACAGTTCAGCAATAGCCACCAAGAATGAAGGGAACGAAACAATGTATAAGGCAATGGTAAGCATTATAGAAAGGGTGTTTTCTAAGATTTAAGGTCGGTGGAGAATACCGAGGTGAGCATTATCTCATATGCTTTAAATGCCTCTTATAAGTAATCACTGTTTCAAGTAAAATGGCCTTTTTGTATGCTCCAAATTACATGTAATTACAGCTTTGCTCATAAAACATAAACTGCCAGAAATATCCACCAAGAGAAAAAGTTAGCAATGCGTCAAAATTCTTTAAGATGCCACTGAATTTTCTTAGTCTGTGATATTTTAATTGTTTTATTTACAGGCTTTCCTGTTTTGTACTTTAAGAACTTCTCTTATAACCATTTTAAATTTTCAACTTGATTTTTAACTAAATTTTTGCAAGCATTTTGGCCAATAGCCAAAAGCATACAACATCAGCTAATGTTAAAAAGATCAATGATTATCTTTCAAAAACAGACAATGCCTGCTCGTAAATGGATACTAATTGGCTTGAAACTTGTGTTCTCTGTGTAGATGAATGATTAAAATAAATTAGTTCAGGAAACTCACTTCTGGAGATATTGTTTGTGTAGAATAGATGGTAGTTTTCAAATAATGACTGGGCATGAACCTGCTTACCCCCAAGTAAATGGTATATTAAGATCTCTGTGAAGAATTTGTTCCACTAAATAGTTCCATTTACAGGTCTGGTCCCTGGAGCTCAATATAATTTCATTTTACCTGTAAGACTGTGAAGCAGACCATCTGGTGTGACTTAACTTTAAAAAAGTCACACATTAAATGTGACCAGTCAATTAAATAGAATGCAATTTTTTAAAACATTGCAAGTACTTAAAGATGCTTGTAAATGGATTTGTTTATATTATGAAAATTGTACTCTATAAAAATGAATAATATATGCCTTTTCTTGAGGCAAATATTTAACTTCAGTGTATCTTTTTAAACAGAAGAAATTTGATTGCAAAAATTCACCATTAAGCAGGAGACATTGACACTGCTGGCACATGCTCCTTAACCACACCAAATATGGGTTTATTTTTAGACTCTAATGTTGATTATCTTTACTACACTCTAGCGCCTAATGCAACCCATACCGTGCTGCTGTTCCAGAACGTTTCCAACCCAAAGTGTCCCACAGGAACAATAACATCATTTAACATTGTGCAGATGGTGATGTGGTCTGTAAAGCAATTAATGGGCCTTAGAGGTAGAGTGTACAGTGAAGGGGAAAGGGGGAAGAAAGGACAGATGAAGAGGCATTCCTTTTTTTCCCATTCTTGAGGTTGTCATGTCACCTCCATGCTACTCCACTTCAACAAGGAGAACAGAAGCAATTCAGACTGTAAATCCCCCAGCTTCTAACACTGGTGCTCTCTGGAATCAGTCAGTGGATGGCACATGACAGAAGTTGAAACATCTGCCAGTCAATCTTTACCCTTTGTCCTCCCACAGTCTGTAGTGGGGAGATCATCCACCTCAGGTTACTGCAGTTGGCAACCTTTCTGTAGGCATTTGATGAGAACAAGACCCAACTGACTAATGAAGGACTCCAAGGTGAAAAAGTCTTAATCTTTCAACAACATAGGTGCTCAGGTAGGGTGCCAGGAGCTGTCTGCATTTGTGGAACCATTTGACAGGAAAAGAGGACCTGAGGTTGGTAAAAACCAAGGGAAAAAGAAACCTCACCCAGAGTGGATTGTAAAATCCACTCCTGACAAAGTGCCACACACTCCGTTCCCTCCATCGGATCGGCTGAATGTTTCCAGCAATTTATTTATTTTAGTGAAGTTTAACTGCTGTCTGAAGCTGGAATTTAACAATCTGGCTACTACCCAACTGGGACTCCAGTGCACACGACATGAGCTATTCATCATCTGACATAAACAGGTACCAAAAGATGGGAGATTACAAAACTCTTTAAAAGCATCGTGCTGCAAAAAAAAACTCCCTTATACGCAAATTGTTCAAGTTCAAAGCAGGACTCGAGATGCATTTCAAAAAAAGACCAACAATGAATAATTGACGGCCTATTGTGTACCGTTTTAAAACTAACTCTTAAGGAGGATTGCATCCAAATCGTTAACCGCCCGTATTAGTAACAGTTTACATGACCTACAACTGCTCTGGCGCCGCTGACTACCCTACCAGCAATTTCATCTGTTATTATCTCACCCGCCTGGCAGTAGACACAAAATTGATTCGCTACAGGATTGAAGTTATTTTTTGAAAGAAAGCAAATCGCAAAGAAGGGTTAGCTGTGGAGGTTCGAGGTGAAAACCGACACGAATGAATAACATCGCTCAAAATGTGAAGAAATCTATTTCTAAGCTATAGATACTCAGGAACGCCTTTCACTCACAACTGCCTGACCATGGCGCCGTGCATGTCTGAGATATTTTGAAAAAAAAGTTCATAAATCACGTGGCAGCATCTAAATCACGGGGAAATGAGAATTTCAACAAGGAACCCAGCTCCAGATTAATATTAGCAATTGATTTGGCGTGCCTGGGAAATGATAAAGCTGTCTGTCCCAGTAGACATTCTATATATTCTCCTTGCCCCGGTGTGTAAAGGCAGAGGCTGGCGGTAGTTAAAGTTTAAAAGCATTGCTGTCATTTGTTGGCCATATCGATAAACCCATTCATTTGTGGTTACATCTGGAGCGGTTCTTTAACAACTGGGAAAAGTAATCTGATCAACCCCCCACTCCCCCCACCCCCACATTAAAATGTGAAGACTGCGGAAAACGTGCTTCTCTCCTCTTGTCACACTGATGTGATTCAGTGTCACATTCAGTGCAAACATTCTGACTTCTGGTAAAGGGAACCTGTAAAACGAGATGATCTATTTCCCCGAAAGAAGCGAACTGATACACACAGGGGCCTAGGAAATCCACACACTAAACACACAATCGTGGTTTGGGTGTCAGATAGGTCGCCAGCGGAGCTCCTATCGACACAGACATTGCTATACTCCAAATGATGAATTTATTTTGTTTTCTTTTTGATTATATATTTACGTTTAATTGTAATAGCTACACCAATTCTCACTTCATAAACATCTTAATTGGTCCACTAATGCTGGTTAAACTACAGAGATGCTCCACCTTTCTAGGTCACATATCTCTTAAAAACCTAGCTATTTAACTGAAGCTGTGATGATCTGACCTAAATAGTTCCTTTTACCACTTGGCTCTGCTTTCAGATCACTCCAGTGAAAGCTTTGAAATATTTATGACATGAAGGGCGCTATGTAAATTTAAGTTGTCTAAGAGCATAGAGAAGCTCAGTCCCCAACTATAAACTGAACTGGAAAGGTTTTACAACAAATATAGCTGTTTGGGGCTTGGGCAATTTAAAATTTCAAAACTGGGATGAATCGTTTTATTTTCTTGAGCAAGGATATTAATGGAGCCAAAGCTGGTAAACAGGGTTAAGATACAGCCACGATCTAAATGCACAACAGAATAAACTAATGGTTTACTGATGCTCCTCTGGCTGCTACAAGATGTGCTTACCTTCCTCTGTTATTATACCGCCATTTGCTTGTGCACCCATTGACGTACATCCGTTTGAGAGTAGAATTATACGGTATAACCTGAGTGGTGGCAGCTACTGATGGAGATGAGAGATGTTAAACACTCTCACGTTGATTTGAGTGTCTACATGATGTAGTTTGTGCACATGCCAATGCAGAAGACTAACAAAAGCTGAACAACAGCTTCAAAAAGCTGACACGGGTCCCAGTAAAATCACATCTCAAAAAAGATTTGGAACAGTAAATGCAGTTCCGATCTCAGGCAAAGGTTATTGATTTTTGGTAAGTGAATGAGCCAAAGTCTGTGAGTAGATTGAAGTCCAGGATTTTTACTACTAGTTCCAGAATTGCACTGTACAAATTGCCTTATTTCCGAAGCCCTGAAGCCAATAGCCTTACCATTACCATCAATGAACCCCCGCTATCAATATCCTGGGGTTTACCATTGACCAGAAACTCTACTGGACTCAGTACATAAACACGGTGGTTACAAGAGCAATCAGAGGCTAAGAATACTGCAGTAACTAGCTCACCTCCTAAATCCCCCAAGCCTGTCCACCATCGACAAGGCACAAGATAGGAGTTTGTTAGAATACTCCCCACTTGCCTGGATGGGTGCAGCTCCAACAACACTCAAGGTGCTCGACGTTGTTCAGGGCAAAGCACCTACTTGATTGGCACCAAATCCACACACATTCACTCCCTCCACCACTGACACTCAGTAGCAGGAGTGTGTACCATCTACAAGATGCACTGCAAAAATTCACCAAAGATCCTTAAGACAGCTCCTTCCAAGCCCACGACCACTTCAATCTAGAAGGACATGGGAACACCGCCACCAACAAGTTCATCTCTGAGCCACTTACTATCCTAACTTGGAAATATGTTGCCGTTCCTTCACTGTTGCTTGGCGGAAGTCCTGAAATTCCCTTCCCAATGGTATTGTGGGTCAATCCACAGCATGTGGACTGCAGCGGTTCAAGAAGGCAGCTCACCAACAGCTTCTCAAGGGCAACTACAGACAGGCAATAAATGCTGGCCAGTCAGTAATGCCCACATGCCACGAGTGATTTTTGTTTTAAATAATGAGCCATGGAAACAAATATAGTGGTTGCATTGAAAATAATGCTTAGAGGTTTAGGGATAGAAATTGCCTGTTAAACCTAAACAATGCAGTGGTGCTTATCCTCCATGTGAATAAATAGTCCTTGTTACATTTACCTGACTATTCCTGTATCTCACTACCTTCAGAGATAACAAGGCGTAGTGCTGGA
>NC_063332.1:155801573-155850390 GCF_021869965.1 Rhincodon typus | reverse complement strand
GCTTGGCCTGCTGTGTTCATCCAGCTCTACACCTTGTTATGTTAGATTCTCCAGCATCGGCAGTTCCTATTATCTCTCTCACTACCTTCATTTGTTTTATTCACATATGTAATATAAGCCCAAATGTTGACAATGTTTCTATTTCAACAAATAAACCAGGAGTAAATTCCACAGACTCTCAACTTATTGTGTGAAGAAATTTGCCTTGCTTTCCATACATGATGTTTTACATTTAATCCTCTGTCTGATACTCTTCATTCTAAATCCATTAGCCTATTTCCATCAATCTTTGTTGAATCCTTTAATCATTTTAAACATTCCTGTCATGTTGTTTAATCATTTGTATAGTTATGTTTTAAAAAGTTCCAGTTTTCACCATCTTTCTTTGTACTTGGTCATACCAAACAAGCTGTACCCTCTTGAAAGGCTCAGCATTTTTATGTTTGGGATAGGTGGTGCTCTCTTAGTAATGTCAATAAACTATTTTTTCAGATCCCCAGGATACTTCTGTAGATACAAATACATGGATACAAATCTTACCCTGGTAGAATTTTAACATGATCAATAAATCTAAAATTGAAAACTAATCTCATTAATGGTGCCAAGAAGCCTTGATTATAAAAATCCACTGACGCCTGTTAGGGAAAGAAACCTGATGTCCTCACCTGGCCTGGAGTATAAGTGATCCTAGACTGACAGAAATAAAGTGGACCTTTAACCATCTTCTGAAATGACACTTAATTGTGCTCAACTGCTACAGATATCAAACAGTTGAAGAAAATGGTTCACCACCACTTTCATGAGAACAATTAGCAATCAGCAACAAACATTGACCCTGCCAGCTTTGCCCACATCCTAAAGAAGATTTTTTGAATGCCCAATACTGCAAATAGTAGTCCAAATGATATTGTGATTATGAATTATACAAGCATGCTATTACCTCTTTTATATAACGTACAATATTAATTTTAATGGCCCGATTGACCTGAAATTCTGCATTTAATTTCCAATGAACCTGTACTTCTAAATATCTTGTCTTTTTCACAATGAAGAACAAATTTATGTTTAAAAGTTAATGATTGCTTACAGCTGTTGAATTCACTGTGCTACTCATGAGCCTATTCCCTCAATTTATCAATTATCCTATTCAATATCCTTTCCATCTAAAACATATTTCCTAGTTTGGTATCATCTGCAAATTTCAATAGACTCCCTTTAGGCTTATATCCAAATCATTTAACTGAAGAGGTTCCAAAACTGAGCTCTGCAAAACATCACTGCCCACTTTCAACCACTCTGAAAAACTGTACTTAGATTCTCTTCGTTTTCCACTTTCTAACCACTTTTAATTAGCTTTCTATCTTCCAGCTCATTGCATACTCTTAATTTTCTCCAATAATCTCCTGTACAGTACTTACCCTGAAGTTCATCTACATCATATTTACCATATTTCCTTGCCTTTCATGTCTGCTGCCTCTTCAAAAGAATTGTATGAACTTACTTAGCACAATTTTCTCTTTTGAAATCAGTGCTTGCAACTTTTAACTTTTGTATCTAAATATGTGTTAATTTCAGCTTTAATTAAAGACCAGAACATTGTTCCTACCACAGATGTTAATGTAACTACTCTGTTATTATATAGGTCAACTGTGTCTCCATTTTTTTCCAAATGTTTCTACAATTGGCTACTCTTCTGTTTTCTGCCATGGATGTAAAAATAACGCAGTTCTGAAATGTAATTTTTAGAGCTTCAACAATAGGCTTCTGAAAATATATCCTGTCAGAACCAAAGAATTTGTCTTCTGAAGTAAATTATGTAAAACTTTCACTTTATCAATCGTAATACACCTCATCTCACTTGAATCACTTCAGAATTCATCTGCACTCTGATGTCTTTCATTGGTTAATAAAGTTGTATACCAATATTTCTTTCCATTATTTTGGATCATCATCTACAAGCTGACAGGTAACTCCTTCAGGGCACCAATTTGCATTTTTTGATCTTCTACATACTTTTAAATCTTTCTTGTCCTTTTTAATTTACAAAGAAATGTTTTCTTTATGCTCACTCTTAGTTTTCCTCAGCTCATCTGCTACTGAAAGTCCAATTAGCGGCTTTGATACCTCGGACTTGGTACAAGTGCACTTCATACAGGCACACCTGATATTCTACCACTTGTATTGCACGGAAAAATTAAAGTGCATAAGTGCATTTTTGCAGTGGGAAATTTAGAACTGCCTGAAGGGCAGAATATTGAAGTCATATATATGTGATATGGAGACATAAGAGCATGACTACAACCCCTGCTCTCCCCTTGAACATGTTCATTTTTGCATGTAATTACAATCATTTTAAAGTCTTGTAAGGAGAACCTAGAACGGTGATCTGGAGCATAGTTTGCCAGCCTGCAACAGGATCCAAAGGGACAACTTCAAGGCAAGTTTATATTTGAAATTTCTTACTTTATATAAAATATTTTCATTGCATTTACTTACCTAAAATGCCATAAGCAGACTATATGTTTGGAAACTATGGGTTATGTTCAGTTTGAACTAATGTGACCCAAGTTTAATACTCTCATTGAAAAGTTTAATTACTATAAATCCTATTTGAGTGTTTCTTATTATACCTTGCTTTGAATCATTCTTAGTGCACTCAAAGCATCAAACCTGTTTTACAATCATACCAGAACCATTTTGTGCACTGTTTCAATATCAGTAAGTGCTTTAATTCTAAGACTATTAAATATCAAGGCAAAGGTTTGGGACAATTGTGAGAAGCCTTAATCTATAGTTCAAAACAATTAAAGCACCAAGAAGCCATAATCTGTTGTTGTTATAAATGTTTTACAGTTAATTTTGAGACTTTGGCAGCAACATTAACAAATGTCATCACATACATGTGAACATAGCGCTCTTCCCCAAACTTGTTGCGTGCATTGTAGCTGTTATTAGCAGCATAGGATAAAAAATGTTTCTTTTTAATACTGCAGCTACTCGGTTCCCCAAGCAAGGTCTCACACAGCAACTGCAAGCCAAATGGAAAATCATTAGGTCACGGGAAGACTGGCAGAATGGAGGCTTGCTGAAGATCCCATGCTTGAGGAATCTAATGGCACTCGTACAAATCTCAAGCAGTATCAAAGCCATTAAAAAAATGACATATCTGTAAAATTGGAGAACATTGTCAGTCAACGAACAGAACAGAACAGGACATTTTTATCATTATAAGATTGTGATCATCAATATTTACGTTACTGTTCCTGCTCAAAACTAGTCCATTTGTATATTTTTAATTTCAACCTGTAAGATAGACTTTAGTGATCCCAAGCATATAACAAGTAGAATTTTACACAGGGCTTATTTTGCACTGACAAGGATCCCAGAATTATTTTGCACCTGCTATATATTACTCACAAATTATGAGTCTTCCATTATATGATGGAGATTTAATAATAATATGCTACTATCAGTGCCATATCCTCTATTCAACATAGACTGCAATTAGATCATTTCTTGATAACATTCAGTAATAGGACTATAATCTTGTAACCATGCACCAAGGACATGGATCATGCTGACAGTCAATGTCCAAGATCAAACATAAAAATCCATACTTAAGATTGGAAAAGTATATGTTATACGTCTATCGTGGCAGGAATCAGGAAGTGATTATTAGACGGTAATTCAATCTTATCTTTCAAATAAGTTTTTAAAAAAAGGAAGATTCTATGGGGGATTCTAAGGGTATATATTGTGAGGATGTTCCCCGCATTAGGAAATCTAAAACCAGGGGTCACAGTTTTAAAATAAGGGTTTCCCATTCAAGAGGAAGATGAAGAAAAATTTCTTCCCTTGGAGGGAGGTTCATGGTTGGAACTCTCTTCTGCCAAAAGCAGTTGAGACTGGGTCATTGAATATACCCAAACCTGAAATAGACACATTTTTGGCGGTCAGGCTTTTCAGGGGCAGGCAGTAAAGTGTGTCAAGGTCATAATCAGATCAAACATGATTGTGTTGAATGGTGGAGCATGGTTGAGGGGCTGAATGGCCCACTTCTACTGCTATTTCTCAAATTCTGCATTTGGACACTAGCTATCATGCCAAACAAACCACATCAACATCAGAATAGTACTTTTTAAATATAGCCACTGTTACTATGTGGTAACTCAGAACAGTCAACTTGTATATATGATGTTACAAACAGCGATGTGATGAATGACCAGAGAAACTCTTTTACTGATATTAGTTGAAGGCTAAATGTGAGTCAGAAAATATGCACTGCTTTAATCCGAATAGTGCCAATGGAACTTCTGTGTTCACCTGCATATGCAGGCAGTTCAACAAAGAAATATCAATCTATTTTAGAACTTGAACAACAACTTACAATTAGATGGCAACTTAACAGGGTAAAAACATCTAACACAGAATATTATTAAATAAAACTAACACAAAATCAGTTTAAAATTGGTCAAAGAGGTTGACTTTAAAGGAGTTTACTAAATGAAGTGAGTGAGGTAGAGATCCAGGGACATTTAATGAATTCCAGTGTGTGCGGCCCAATTATGTAAGGTATAGTCACCAATGATGGACCAGTTAATGCCGCAGATACGGATCTGGTCAGAATTGGAGGGTTGCAAAGATCTCAGAGGACTGTGTGGCTAAAGGAGTTTTCAGAGATAAGGATGGAAGATACTGTAGAGAAATGTAAAAACAAGAAAGAGGAATTTAAAATTAGGGCCATGCCTGACAAGGAAATGAGGGACAGTAGGGACACAGGGATTATGGGTGAGTAGGACTGGGTTCACGTTAGGACACCGGCAGCAACATTTTGGATAATATTCCAACTCTGAATGCCAGGACTTGGAGGGAAACTCGCAGGTGGTGGTGTTCCCATGTACCCTGGTGCCTTTGGTCATTCTACGTGGAAACAGTCATTGGTTTGGAAGATGCTGCCTAAGGAGTCTTGGTGAACTATTGCAGTGCACCTTTTAGATAGAACACACAGCTGCCACTGTATAGAGTAATTGTTTCATAGAGCTAAACAGCACGGAAACAGGCCCTTCAGTCCAACTCGTTCATGCCGACCAGATATCCTAAATAAATCTCGCCCCACTTGCCAGCATTTGGCCCATATCCCTCTAAATCCTTCCTATTCAAATACCCATCCAGAATCCTTTTAAATGTTGTCATTGTACCAGCCTCTACCACTTCTTCTGGCAGTTCATTCCATACACGCACCACCCTCTGCATGAAAAAGTTGCCCCTTAGGTCCTGTTTAAATATTTCCCCTCTCACCTTAAACCTATACCCTCTAGTTCTGGACTCCCCCACCCTGGGGAAAGACCTTGGTTATTCACCCTATCCATGATTTTGTAAACCTCTATAAGGTCACTCCTCAGCATCCGACGCTCCAGGAAAATAGTCTCAGTCTATTCAGCCTCTCCCTATAGCTCAAAGCCCTCTAACCCTGCCAACTTCCTTGAAAATCTTTTCTGAACCCTTTCAAGTTTCACAACATTCTTCCAAAGCAGGGAGACCAGAACTGTACATAGTATTTCAAAAGTAGCCTAATCAGTGTCCTATACAGCCACAACATGACCTCCCAACTCCTATGCTCAATGCCCTGGCCAATAAAGACAAGCATACCAAATGCCTTCTTCACTATCCTATCGACCTGCAGTTCCACTTTCAAGGAACTATGAACCTGCACTCCAAGGTCTCTTTGCTCAGCAACACTCCCCAGGTCCTTACCATCAAGTGTATATGTCTTGCCCTGATTTGCCTTTCCAAAATGCAGCACTTCACAATTATCTAAATTAAACTCCATCTGCCACTCCTTGGACCATTGGTCCATCTGATCAAGATCCCATTGTACTTTGAGGTAACCTTTCTTACTGCCCAACACACCTCCAATTTTGGTGTCATTTGCAAACCTACTAACCATACCCGCTATGTTCACATTCAAATCATTTCTACAAGTGATGAAAAGCAGTGGATCCAGCACTGATCCTTATGCACACTGACGATCACAGGTTCCAGTCTGAAAAGCAACTGCTGTCTATACCTGACATATGCTTCCTTCTTATTCCTGACCAAAACCACAATTTCTCTAGTCACACAGCATTCTCTGCACCTGCCAGCCTTGCCCTTCACCCTAACATGAAAATACTGTCTCTGGACTTTCGTTATCTCACTTTTGAAGGTTTCCCATTTTCTAGCTGTTCCTTTGCTTGCGAACATCTACCCCCAATCAACTTTCGAAAGGTCTTGCCTAATACTGTCAAAACTGGCCTTCCTCCATTTCAGAACTTTGACTTCTAGATCTGGTCTATCCTTTTCCATCAACATTTTAGAACTAATAGAATTATGATCACTGGCCTCAAAGTGCTCCCCCCACTGACATCTCACTCACTTGCCCTGCTTTATTTCCCAGGAGTAGGTCAGGTTTTGCACCTTCTCTGGTATGTGATGAAGGGCAAATTATTGATGAAGCAGCTGAAGATGTGCCTGGGATAGAAATCTAAGGAACTCCTCCATGATATTCTGCAGCTGAGATGATTGGCCTCCTTTTATGATCCTTTTTTTACAGACAATGGTGGGCCTGTGGAATGCACTGCCGGCAGTGGTAATGGAGTCAGATACTTTAGAGACTTTTAAGCAACTCTTGGATAGGCACATGGAGGATAATAAAATGTAGGGTACGCAGGGTAGTTTGATCTGAGTAGGACAATAGGTCAGCACAACATCGTGGGCCGAAGGGCCTGTACTGTGCTGTACTGTTCTATGTTCTATGTTCCTAGCTGATGTTACTACTTAGCAAATCAGACCCCAGAATGAAATCTGGCTTGATAGATCATTTTTTAAAAATTTTATATGGTGGTTGTTCACTGAATCAGAAACACAAAGCTGCAAATTTTTCATAACCAAAATTTATAATATAGAAGAAAAATTAAAATAAATTAATTTATTACATAACACAAATGCCAAAGCAATGTCTCACTCAGTCTTCTGAACCATCATTTTATTTTGATTCAAATCCAATGAAATTCCTTTGTTTTAATATCAAATGTTTGGAGGAATTAACAGTTGCACCCCGGTTCTGTCCTGCAAACAGTGAAGTCTTCTAACAAGAATCCTCAGAAAACGTAATGCTTAGACTTTACCTGCAGATTTCAAACCAAATGCTCCTGCCCTGGAAGTTTCACAATCTAAACTTTTACCTGAAGGTAACTGCACTTTTCCTGAATTGTCTTGCACTCTGGGGAGAAGCAATATATTCTTCTGACCCTAGTCAGGCCTAAAAGCTTTCAATATAGTGCAGAGTTGGAGGAACACAACTGGCCAGGCAGTATCAGAGAAGCAGGAAAGCTGACATTTCCGGTCAGGATCTTCCTTCAGAAATGGGGAGGGGGAAGGGAGCTGGGAAATAAATAGAGAGGAGGGGTGGGGCTGGGGAAGGTCGGTGGGATGGTGATAGGTGAGTGCAGGTAGGCAGTGGTGGGGATTGGTCAGTGGGATGGGTGGGGTCGATAGATAGGAGAGAAGATGGACAGGCTGTATTAGATCAAGGAGGTGGGGATGAGAGGGAGAGTTGGAAATGGGATGAGGCCGGGGGTGGGAAGATTTTAAAACTGGTGAATTCCATGTTTAGGCTAGTGGCCTGTAGGCTCCTCAGGCCGAATATGAGGTGTTACTCCTCCAGTTTGCGAGTGGTGTCATTGTGACACTGGAAGAGGACCAGGATGGACATGTCACCCAGGGAGTGGGAGGGAGTTAAAATGGTTGGCGCCCAGAAGGCGTTGTCGTTCATCGCATACAGAGTGCAGATGCTCCACAAAATGGTCTCCGACTCTCTTCTTGGTCTCACCAATGTAGAGTAGGCCACAATGGGAGCAATGGATGCAGTAGACCAAGTTGGCGGATGTACAGGTGAAACCCTTGTCTGATATGGGAGGTTTGCTTTGGGCCGCCAACGCCGAAGACATCATACCCAGCCACCAGCTCTACACCCAGTCCCAGCCCAAACCCTGCCGGGTCATCTCCATTCCCCCAGACCACCCTCTCATTGAGGACAAACGGTCAGCCTTCAGCAAAGGACTCACCTTTGTTCCCTTGTGCCCACACATCAATGAATTCCTTTATGTTTGGTTGTCGAACTCTTTCTCTGCCGCCTCCACCTCCGTGCCTGTTTCTTTAACCGTGAGTCTAACCCACCCTCTACAGACCCCTTCTCCCGCCTCCAACACCCTCCATTCTCCTGGCACCACCCCAAGGCCTCCTACCCTCCCTCGATCTCTTCATCTCCAACTGCTATCGTGACATTGATCGACTCAACCTCTCCACCTCTCTCATCCACTCCAACCTCTCCTCCACAGAACATGCAGCCCTCCGCTCCAATCCTAACCTCACTATCAAACCTGCAGGGAAGGGAAGCGCAGTAGTGGTATGGCGCACTGACGTTTACATCGCTGAGGCCAGGTGCCAACTTTCTGACACCTCCTCCTACTGCCCCCTTGATCATGACCCCACCCCTGACTATCAAACCATCATCTCTCAAACCATTCATAACCTCATCACCTCAAGTGACCTCCGACCAACAGCCTCCAATCTCATCATTCCCCAACCCTGCACCACCCGTTTCTATCTCCTTCCCAAAATCCACAAACCTGACTGTCCCAGCCAAACCATTGTCTGCCTGATCCCGCCCCACTGAGCTTATCTGCGCTTACCTTGACTCATTTTTTCCCCCTGGGCCAGGAGCTCCGCACCTTTGTCCGGGACACCACCCACGCCCTCCACCTCCTCCAAGGCTTCCAGTTCCCTGTCCCCCAACACCTCATCTTCACTATGGACATCCAATCCCTGTACATTTGTATCCCCCACACAGATAGCCTAAAATCCCTCCACTTCTTCCTCTCCCACAGGCCCAACCAGTCCCCCTCCACCGACACCCTCATCTGCTTAACAGAGCTTGTCCTTACCCTGAACAACTTCTCCTTTAACTCCTCTCACTTCCTACAGACTGAGGGGGTGGCCAAGGGCACCCACATGGGCCCAAGCTATGCCTGCCTCTGCATAGGATATGTGGAACAGTCCCTTTTCCACTGTTACACTGGCAATATCCCCCACCTCTTCCTCCGCTAAATTGATGATTGTTTTGGTGCTGCCTTGTGCTCCCTCGTGGACCTTGAACAGTTCACCAACGTTACTAACACCTTTCACCCCAACCTCAAATTCACCTGAACCATCTCCGATACCTCCCTCTCCTTTCTGGACCTCTCCATCTCCATCTCTGGTGATCACCTCGAAACTGACATCTATTTCAAGCCCACTGACTCCCACAGCTACCTAGACTACACCTCCTGTCACCCACCTTCCTGCAAGAATGCGATCCCCTACTCCCAATCCCCCTGCCTCTGCCGCATCTGCTCCCAAGTTGGAGCATTCTACTCTCAGACATCCCAGATGTCCTCCTATTTCAAGGAACACAACCTCTCCGCTCCACTGATCAAAAATGTCCTCAACCACATCTCCTGTATTCCCCACGCTTCTGCCCTCAAACCCACTCCCCCCAACAAAAATAAAGACAGAGTTCCCCTTATCCTCACATATCACCCCAACAAAATCCATATCCATCGTATCATTCTCTGCCACTTCTGCCACCTACAATCCACCCCATGAGCAAACAGATATTTCCCTCCTCACCCATATCTGCCTTTCATAGGGACGGCTCATTCTGCCACTCCTTCGTCTGCTCCACACACCCCACTAACCCCACCATCCCTGGCACCTTTCCCTGCAACCGCAGGAAGTGCTATACCTGCCCTGACACCTCCCCTATCACCTCCACTCAAGGCCCAAAGCAAACCTTTCATATCAGACAGGGGTTTACCTGTACATCTGCCAACTTGGCCTACTGTATCCACTTCTCTCGATGTGGCCTCCTTTACAGTGGTGAGATCAAGCGTAGACTCAGAGACTGTATAGTAGACCATCTGCGCTCTGTACATGACAAACGACAACACCTTCTGGTCACCAACCATTTTAACTCCTCCTCCCAACCCTTGGGTGACGTGTCCATCCTGGGCCTCCTCCAGTGCCACAATGACACCACCCGCAAACTGGAGGAGCAACACCTCATATTCCTCCTCAGGAGCCTACAACAATGGCCTAAACATGGAATTCACCAGTTTTAAAGTCTCCTCACCCCCAGCCTCATCCCATGTCCAACCCTCCCTCTCATTCCTGCCTCCTTGACTTGACGCAATTTGTCCATCTTCTCTCCCGCCTATCCGCCCCTCCAATCTCACTGACCAATCCCCACCACTCCCTACCTGCATTCGCCTATCACCATTCAATCTACCTTCCCCAGCCCCACCCCTCCTCTCTCCATTTATTTCCCAGCTCCCTTCCCCGTCCCCATTTTTGAAGAAAGATCCCGACCGGAAATGTCAGCTTTCCTGCTTCTCTGACACTGCCTGGCCTGTTGTGTTCCTCCAGCTCCACACTATATTTCCTCTGACTCCAGCATTTACAGTTCTTGCTATTTCTAAAAGCTTTCAACCTCTGTTTTTTTTCCCCTTAAGAAACAATCCATGCCTTTCAATGTTTACTCTGCCTGATGGAAAACCACTAGTGCCAACAATCTTCTGTTAACACTCCCGGGGTTTTGCAATCACCTGTTGTCTGCCATACACTGGATTATATCAATGTTCTGGACAGGACTGTCTGACTATGTTGACTTTAAACCCTTCACAAATGTATAAATACCCGTATGCCATTATTGTGCAATCCAAACTCTGAACTTTATATTAATCTATATGAATATGTAAATTGTACACCTTTTATCACACTCCAACAACCCCAAACATCTGCATTTATTCTATGACTCCAAATCATGGAGAGATTTCTCCCTGATTCCCACTGATCCCAATGCTAGAGCTTCTTGCTGCAATACTTGTCAAATGTTGCCTTCATGTCAAGGGCAGCACCCCTCAGTTCCTCTCTTAAGCTTTTAACCAAGGCTGGCTGGCCCTGGCCAAAACTGAACTGAGCCTCTGTGAGCAGGTGATTGTTGAATAAGTGCTGTTTGATAGGTTTATCAATAACACCTTCCATTCCTTTGCTGCTGATTGAAAGTAGACTGATGTTTTAATTGGACAGGTTGGATTTGTCTGATTTTTATTAATAGGATATACCTGGGCAAATTTCCACATTGCCAGGCATATGTCAGTCTTGTAATTGTACTGGAGCAGCTTGACTCAAAGTCTGGCAAGTTCTGGAGCACAAATCTTCAGTACAATTGCCAGAGCGTTGTCATGGTCCATTGCTTTTGCAGTACCTAGTGACTTTAGTCATTTCTTGATGCAACACGGAGTGACTGGAATTTAATGAAGACAGGTATCTATGATGCTGGGGACCTCAGAAAGCCAAGATGGTTCATTGACTCGGCACTTCTGGCTGAAGATTGTTGCAAACACTTCATCTTGTCTTTTGCACTGATATTTTAGACCCCCATTCACTGAGGATTAGGATATTTGTGGAAACTTCCCTTCCAGTGAGGTGCTTAATTAACCACAACCATTCAGAACTTGATGTGACAGGATGCTAGAGCTCAGATCTGATCCATTGGTTATATGATAATTTATCCTTGTCATTCACCTAATGCAACAGCTTTTGGCAAACAAGTTGTCTTCTGTTGTAGCTTCACCAGGTTGTCACTTCATTTTTCAATATGCCTGGTGCTACACCTGGCACGGCCTCCTGAAACATTCCTTTGAACCATGGTTAATTCCCTAGCTTGGTAGTAATGGTAGAGTGGGGGAATATGGCAGAGCATGGGGTTCCTGATTACTATTGATTCCAATTCTGAATCATAGAATATGTATACTGAGGAAAGAGGCCATTTAGCCCATTGAGTCTGCACCAACTCTCCAATGTGCATCCCAACCAAATCAATCCACCCACCCTGTCCCCGTAACCCCACATTTACCACGGTCAATCAACCAAACCATCACAGTTTTGGACTAGTGGAAGGAAACCCATACAGACACAGGTAGAATGTGCAAACTCCACACTGACAGTCACCCAAAGCTGGAATCAAACCTGGGTCCCTGGTCTCTGAGACAACAGTCCTTGCCACTGAGCCACCATACCACTACTGGTGCCCTATTGTGCTTCTTGGATGACCATGAGTTGTTGGATCTGTGCAACATTTGTCTCATTGAGCATGACTGTAATGCCATATGTGCCACTACTGCATACTACCACTAAAACAAGAGCTAACTAATGATCAATTGATTAAAATGTCTCTACCTGAGCCATTCTATCAACCACAATATTTAACCATCAATGTCTATTTAACATTTAGGTGCACAATGTCTCTCCCAGTTACATTCAAGGAAATGAATCCTCACTGAAGTTTAAGGTACATTATCTGATCATGGAATATAACCATTGTGTACATCAATATGCAACTGTGGCTGCTGAAGCATTACTCAAGCAAGGTGCACATGTTCTGACACATGCCAAACTTGTGAACTCCCCTGCATGTACCTGAATCGGGTGTACCCATCTGCCAAAGTTGTGGGCCTACAACAATTCTCTGACACCAGGATGTTCACAGTGTTGCCCTTTATTAACTGCTGTCTGAAAGAACTCCAGAAAATTAAGTGCTTCCATGCTGAGAGGCACACTTTTATCAATACTATTACAACTTCTGATTGCAACTATTTCAAATCTTTGCATTGGTGTTATTCTCAATTTTAAACCACACCATTTTAGTTGGCTTTAACATCATCATCTAAATGTTTTAATCTCCTTTCTGGTGGGGGAAATATTCTTGTATCTGCAATAAGTCAGAAATGTCAACTCTTAATCCAAACCTGTCCAAGGTACTTAGGTTTAAAATACTGTTCCTAGGATTGAAATGCTGCTGTTTTGACCAATATGCGTCCCTCAACCAGCCAACACTGAAATCAAAGTGTAGAGCTGGAAGAAAACAACAGACCAAGCTGCATCAGAGGAGCAGGAAAGCTGACGTTTCAGGTCTAGACCCTTCTTCAGAAATGGGGGAGGGGAAGGGGATTCTGAAATAAATAGGGAGAGGGGGAGGCGGATAGAAGCTGGATAAAGGAGAAAGTAGGTGGAGAGAAGACAGACCGGTCAAAGAGGCGGGGATGGAGCCAGTAAAGGTGAGTGTAGGTGGGGAGTTAGGGAGTGGATAGCTCAGTCCTGGAAGGACGGACAGGTCAAGGAGGTGGGATGAGGCTGGTAGGTAGGAGATGGGGATAGGTGGGAGGAAGGACAGGTTAGGGAGGCAGGGACACGCTGGGCTGGTTTTGGGATGTGGTTGGGGGAGGGGAGATTTTGAAGCTTGTGAAGTCTACATTGATAACATTGGGCTGCAGGGTTCCCAAGCGAAATATGAGGTGCTGTTCCTGCAACCTTCGGGTGGCATCGTTATGGCACTGCAGGAGGCCCAGGATGGACATGTCGTCTGAGGAATGGGAGAGGGAGTTGAAATGGTTGGCGACTGGGAGGTGCAGTCGTTTGTCACGAACCGAGCGTAGGTGTTCCACAAAGCGATCCCCAAGCCTTCACTTGGTCTCCCCAATGTAGAGGAGACCACATCGGGAACAGCGGATACTGTATCTTCACAAGCTTCACAATCTCTCCTCCCCCAACCACATCCCAAAACCAGCCCAGCTCCCTTTGTTATCTCAAATTCTCCAGCATTGGCAGTTCCTACTATCTCTGAAACACCAAAATCAAGTTGCCTGGTCATTTATTTCATCATCTTTTGGGGAACTTTACAATCTGACATCTGTCCTTATTGCACTTCCCGCATTACAACAATGACTACATTTCCAAAGTGCCTAAATAGCCATGAAGTGCTCTCGGAAATCCTGAATCATGAAAGGGACTATGTAAATGCAAGTTTTTATTCCCCCAAAGGGGCTGTTTCTCGCAATGTGGATTCAACAAAGATTAAACCTATAAGATATTTTTCCCCTATTGTCCTGTGGTGGCTCTGACAGACATTTGTGCAGATACCTTTCATGGGATATCCAAGGGATATTTGGCCTCTCTCCCCCTCCCCATATTTGGCTATCTGGTGCAGTCATTGCTTACATACACCACTCCTGTCTTCCTTGTCTGATCTCTGGTGATGCCAATACACCTGTTTTCAGCACTCTGCCTCAGAGGACGTGTTATTTGTTCTCGCCTTTGAGTCCAGTGCTTCTTAAACAACGTCCCGACGGATTGGTAATTTTGTCTCTGGGGGAGGTATTGCACTAGGTAAGGGCAGGGTATTGTAGATTTAAGGTGAAGGAAAAACATGACCTCAGCCATGAGAACAAAGTCAAAACAATTGTATGTGTGTGTGTGTTAACAAGGTGGAAAGATATTTCTAAATTCTGAGTCTCTGTGTACCTTCAAGTCTTTGGGAGAGACGTCACGTTGTATCGTGTGTTTCTGTATTCCAAATGTAATCCGGTCTGGTCATATTTGACAGAAGTAATAACTCCAGCAGGACCTTTGCCTGTCATATGTATTGTCAGGAAGGATAATGCATGCAGGGACCTTTAAGTAATAGGTTATTGAGAATGTGATGTCAAACAACTGTACAAGATTGCATTTCTCGTACTTCTTGTCATATTTAAATAAAAGGTCAAGTTCAATACAGTTCGATATATATTTTGTACACTTTTTACAGATATATGTGCGTTTTATGGACACATCACAATATATACTTAAACAATAAACGTGGAGATGTCATAGATGCCGATCACCCAGGGAAAATCAACTGCCCAAAAACATTTCTTAGTAACTTTGATATTAGGGTAATGTTGACTATTAGAGAAGACTGGGAGGATCTGTTAGTTATTTCAGACTGTGCCGTGTTACCATACCTCCAGCATGCTTGTTATTGCTGAGAGTGCAGGCAATGTAAAAGCAACCGTGTCTGCGGTAGGAGTGAGTCAGATGTTTATTCGCCCCTCACCCAATGGGACTATTATTACAGCTCCGGCGCTTGAAGGAGTTCGTTCGGTCCCCGCACAGACAACTCATTAAGGTGACGGGTTTTCACGCCACCATCCAGGGCGGGGATTATTTGGATTCACCGCCTATCAGTTCTGCAAAGCTCTGGCTGAAAAGGGGATCGAGCCTGTTGCAAAATAGTCAGATGATTCCTTTAAATGTCCGGCAGTGTGAGGAAACTACACATAGGCTGGCAAATGGCGATTTGTGTAGATCACAAATCGTCTCCCCGATAAACATAGAGATCAAAGTGTATTAAACAGTAAATTGAATGTTTGGAATGCATGGGTGTGTGTGGGGATGTATTGGCAGGGGATTGTCTAATTCTTGTAAGGCAAAATGTTTCTGTTTAATTATTTGAATCAAGTAACTGGCGAAACTCTAATCTATGAACATATGTTTCTGAACATCAACAGATATTGCAGATCTAACAGCTGCAACTTGATGCGCTTTGTTGTTGATGTAAATCTGATCCAAATGTAAATAAAAATTGACTTATTATACGCATCTCCTTACTCGTGTCTGTTTCTGTAGAGGGGTGGATCAGTGTCATGTTTGAATGGATGACTGTGTCTGTCAGAGGTTGTGATGAGTTGTGTCAACGCCATTCGTTTGTTTGCCTGTCTCCTGTGTTAAAGGAAAGCCCCAGTGGTCGGGAAGCGACGCTGATAACATCTGTCAGAGGAACTGCCAGTTCTCCACAGGGGCAACCGTGTGTGTTAGCTGTCAGGTAACTCAGAGGCAGCCCGGAGTTTTGTGATCTAGGGGCTGTGTCCAGTCCCATGGGTAGGAAAGTGTACAGTTGTCAGTGTTTTAAAACGGGTGGACAAGGCCAGAACTCACACGACACCAGGTTATAGTCCAACAGGTTAATTTGAAAACAAGCTTTCGGAGCGGAGCCCCTTCGTCAGGTGTTTTCAAGTAAACCTGTTGGACTATAACCTGGTGCCGTGGGATTTCTGACCTTGTCGACCCCAGTCCAACACGGGCGCCTCCACATACTAAGATGGATGGTCTAAGGTAGATCAGAACCGGCAGCTTTGGAAAGCAGGCAGCAAAGATCAAGAAGCGAGGCGGAAGACGCATGGGAATGGAACACGCCTTAACCTATTTATGTGTATTATATGTGCGCTTGTATATTAATGTGTGTGCATGGGAAGAGAAGGGCCTGAGAATTTTTTTTTCCCATGCACGCTAAACGTTTGATTTACCCTTTAGTATATCTTACTGTCATGTTTGCGGAGAAGCGCTTTTATTTTTGTGTTGCAACCATGTTGTTTTTATATGTTCTTTTATTGGATACGAATGTGGTTCATACCTTCTTTTCTGAAGAAGGGTCTAGACCCGAAACGTCAGCTTTCCTGCTCCTCTGATGCTGCTTGGCCTGCTGTGTTCATCCAGCTCTACACCTTGTTATCTCAGATTCTCCAGCATCGGCAGTTCCCACTATCTCTGGCTCATACATAATTGCTTTTGAACTGACTGACTTGTTAGAGTCAGTAAGGGTAAACTAGATCGTGATGGGTCACATGTAGGCCAGACTAGATAAGGACGGCAGATTTCCTTCACTAAAGGGCATTAGCTATTCGCATTTCTGAAGCCCCAGCTCTGAGAAGGGTCCCGACCCGAAACATCAGCTTTCCTGCTCCTCTGATGCTGCCTGGCCTGCTGTGTTCATCCACTTCCACACTGTGTTATCTCTGACTCCAGCATCGGCAGTTCTTACTATCTCTTAGCTTTACACATTGTTTTTATTTCTCATGGACTCTCATGGTAGTTTCATAGCACCTTATCTGAGATTTACTTGATATTCCAGATTCATTCCACCATTATAAACAATGTCCCCGGAGCAATAGGCTAGATTTCTCGATAATCCCGAATCACATTCTCACTGCCTCACTATCTTGCCCTAAATTTTGGAGGTTTGGGCGGTTGCTGAGAAATGAGGTGGGCACAGAATCACGATTTGTCCCATAGAATAGTTTTATTTGGAAATATGCCGTCCAACAGGGAAAGTGTCTCAGGGCTTAACTTAATCAGTTTTGCTCCACTTTCTAGTTCACTAACCCCTACCTTCCTCTCCTTCATCTATCAGAATGATTCACATCTACCTTCGAAGGTCCACTTCAATGTTCTGATTCGAGCTGATTCACTGTGTCACATTATTCTCAAGGGTCCCCGATCAACATTTGTGTTGCAATGCTTTCCATTTACAAGCTGAAGACTCCTCCACGGATTTCGAGAAGACCTTTCTACATTAGGCGCGCACGGTGCAAGGAAAGTGGTTCAGCTAAAAAAAAAAAGAACATTTTGGGAATGTACAATTGAGCAGCAAACATGCACATTTTGGCGAGGATTTAAGTGTTTTAGCTGTGGCAAAGTGTTGTGAAATGGCGTTACTTAGTGCATATGAATGAATAAAATAAGGGAGGGTAAGTAGGCAGCTTTAATGGTTAGCCTCTGGCCATCTTCTGCTGGGAAGCTGAAGTAGATAAAAAATTTAATGCACTTCCTATAATGCAAGCTTGTGATATGCTTTTTGATGAGATCTGGCTTCTCATCGAGTAACAGGAAGTAGGCCTGTGGGTAAGCGAGAGATTTAAGAGCACACTGCCGCAGCATATGGCAGTCCCTCAACCCAAGCACAGGATGTGCAGAGTTGGTGCCAATTTTTAATTATCAACTCATTAGACTCAGGTAGTGAGTGCTGGTGGCATTGACAATCCCTAGCCATCCTCAAAGCTGGCGTAGGCCATGTTCTTTTATTGAATTGACCCGGATTGCTCAAAGGCTTGGTACTGCCACCGTGAGATCCTTCAAATGGGAAACAAAATCTCTGGAGGGTTCCAATATCTTTATGTCTCGCCTTTAGCATTCCTTAATATAACTCAATCCAGAGTCCGATTGTAAAGCAGTGAGAATGAAATCTAGCTAGAAACATACCGTCGCTTTTGAACTGATTCACAAGACAGAGATTCCACTGTCAGTCTTTTCCATTAAGTGTTAATTGTCCGAATTTTTACCGTCATGTCTGCCCGTTATGGCCATCAATTGTTGAATACTTTTACTAACTAATGAGAAGACAGATTTGGCCAAATCTCATACTATTGCAGGATTATGACTGCTCTAACTTGATGGAAAATTGTTATGTTAGTCTTGTAATTTTTTCATATGATTCTGATTCTGTGCATTGATGTACAAGTGGCATGATTTTGAGAGAAAAGTTCCACTTTGCACTGAACGTAGAAAGCCATCTCATACCAACTGAGATGCCTTAAACTTCCAGCCAAGTGTGAAATAACACTTTTCAAGATATTTACTGTTGGAATATTGGTACCCTGTTTACTGCCTACTTTGTGTAAAAGTTAGCTGCTTAGAGAGGCGAGGTCTCCAGATCCCCAAATATATACGTGTAGTGATCCAATGTAAATGACCATCGTGGAAGCTGCAGCAATTCGCAGTCAGCATTATAACTCCAGGCTGTAGAATGTGCATTAATGCAAACGGACAAGTTCCATAAAACTGTAGACTAAGAAATGTCGCATTCTCTCTGTGGTAAAATTGGTAAGCAATGAATTTTAGTCTAAAGAAGTCTTTTTGAATCTTATACGATTAACTGTTCCACTGGATACATAGCTTGCTTAGAGTGTGCAACTAGTGTATTTCGATAAATGTATCCTTAATTTTTTGCAAATTTATAGAGGTTCCTCAAGGAGGGATGATTTCCCCAATTTATTTCATTGTATGTTTGTTTAAAAAAAGTTCTTGGGATCACCCATTCCTAATTGCCATGAGAAGATGATGATTAACTTTCCGGAATTGCTGCAGACAGTGTGGAATAGATACATTACAGTATTGCTAGAGTTCCAGGATTTTAACCCAGCCGTAGTAAAGGAACAGCAGTAATACTTCCAAGTCAGGCTGGTGCGTATGTTGTATGTGCTGGTGTTTCCAAGTGTCTGCTGCTTGTGTTCTTGTAGGTAGTTGAGGATACAGGTTTGCAAGGCATTGTTGGAGAAGCGTTGGTGAGTCCATATGGTGCTTCTTGTAGATAGTACACAGTACAAACATTTTACCCTTACAGTAAGGGAGTGAATATTTGAAGTGGTAACTGGGTGCCATATGTAAGGGCGACTTTGTTCTGGATCATCTTAAGCTTCTTGTAAATTGTTAAAGCTGCATTCATTCAGGAAGTGGAGGGTAATCCATTACACTCCTGATTTGTATCTATTTGGACAGTCTGTGAGGAATTAGGAAATACTGTCCTAAAATTAGTGTGCTGTTGCAGCTGCAGTATTTATGTAGCTGATCCTCTTGTTTCTGTTTAATGATGATCAACAGGTTAAAAGCAGGAGATTCAGTGATGGAGATCCTGTTGAATGCCAAGGTGAAATTGCTTGGTTCTGTTTTGCTGGAGATGGTCATTGCCTGGCATTTGTATGGTGCAAATATTGCTTGTCATTTATCAGCACAAGTCTGAATGTTGACCAAGTTGTCTGTGCACAGACATGGAGTACTGTATTATCTGAGGAGTTACAAATGGGAATGAGCACTGTACAGCCATCAGTGAACACTCCCACTGTCTGAGTATGTAATGGAGGAAAAGCCATTGATGAAATAGTTAAAAATGTTTGGATGGAGAACACTACTGTGACGTAATATAAGCAAGGTATAGATGTTATCAAAAGTGACCATGTTAACAGCGGTAAACCAAACAGCATAATAAACTCTCTACTTGAAAAAAAAGCATTAGGTATGGAATAATTTCACGTTGCAGATAACAAACTAATCTTTCACTTCTTGTAATATTTCTGCTTGCATCTTCCTTCAACTATTTGGTTACCACTCGTCTTTCAGGTAAAAATCCAAGGTGAATAAATGAAGCTCTGATAGAGTAAAAGAGGAAGAACCTGACAGTATTCCAGACATTGGTCAAAATAGTGATCTGGGATGAGAGCAGTCAAAATGAAGCAATGCTGTAGCAACAAAGGAATCTGGCAGCAGGCTGATGAGTAATCACAAGCACCCTTGCTAGACAACAGGAGGTAGAAGACCAAAATGGAAGCTTTATAACAAAAGCTAGTGATAAATTACATGGTGCTGAGTTTGGAACATGAGTAACATCAAAATATTAACTCACAATTATTGGATGAGGGAAAGTAGTCACAAACTAACTGGAGATAGGTTTTAGTTTTGGGATCCTAAAGGATGGGCAAGTCTAACAAATTAATTAATGAATATAATCCATGACAAGGATTGGAAATTTTTGAAAACATATAATTTAATCAGAAACTGATAAGCAATTAAATAAGAGGTTGATTAATTAAATAGTAATACATAGTTGAGCTCCATCCCTGAAAAAAAAATTTATTTATCACTTTACTTTCAGTTGGGGCTTGGCAATTTGGGGAGTGTTTTTTTTAAATTATTTATTTCAGGCAAATGCTGGAAGGTCATTTATTCAGGGAGTGATATTTATTAATTTAAAATATTCATATTAGTATAGTGCTAAGGGGAGATTAACGTGAAGAGTAATATTTATTAGGACAATATTAATTATGCTTAGGGGCTCCAGGAAAAAAGGCACTGCAGGGTTATAGGAAGATTACTGTGAAGAGTAGCTGTTTAGCTAACTAGTTATCTATTTATATATTCAAAGACTTGAGGTTTGCTTTCATGTGTATCTGTGTAATTATTTTTGAATTGAAGCAGAGTTAAATAAATTAGAGTCAAGATCTAAGGTAAGTTTAGCTAAGAGCACAGCTACAGGCAAGCAAGCTTTTTGGATGCAGGCCCATTCAGTAATCTGAAGCAGAATTTTGGGATCCCAAGCTATAGTAGTAGAATGAAAAGTAATCAAAAGCAGAATCAAATTAATTTTGAATTATATCAGCAAATCTAGACGGGATCAATGTATATACAATGAAATAACTAGTTAACTAGAAAAAGGTTAAGTAGGACATGTTTCTTGCAAAAATGTTGTACCATGTCACATAGGCTCAGTGATTTATTTCAAGAGGTTCAGATTGAACTATGTATCCAGACAATGAATGCACAAGTCATGAGAAGGAGGTGGGAGAATAACTTTGGTTGCATTGCTCTTAGCAGACACAATGGACTAAATAGTGTTCATTGACATTGTAGCAATTCTGTGATTCTTTGAGTGCTGTCTGAGCTTGCATGCAGTGCTTGAATTACAGTAACTTCATTTTCACTGTCTTCTTGTAAAATTAGAAACTGAGTGGTCACTTATTCATTAAAATTGCCCTCAAATATTGCATTTGCTAGATAAACATTCTGTTTGTGCAAATCAAGTTTTGCATTTAATAGACTTAAGTACCTTAAGTATAAAAAGGGACATTCTGTTGTGGTCAATCTTTTGAACCATGTGTTAGATTTCAGTCACCCCATTTGAATGGGGTTAATGTTCTGATCATGTCTAGTTATTTGTCCATTAACCTTTCCAGTAAAGATAAGGAGAAATATTTCATGGCAATCATTGATTTACAAACAATTAAAGGTGTATTTTAACTGAAACCATTTCATTGAATGTGAAAACCTCGGATTTCCAAAGTATCTTAATGTGAATTTAGTCTGGAGTACCTACTTTCACTTATTCAAACCTTTCTGAAATAGTTATACCAAATGGCTACCAGGCTAATTACTGAAAACAAGAGCAGGAACGATTAAAAGTTCATGAAAACTTAGAAATACCGCACAGATCTAGCATTATCTTTGGAGAGAAAGGTTTGAATACAGGAGCTGGAATGTCTGCAATTGCACAGGGCCTCGGTGAAACCATACCTGGAGTATCAAGTGCAGTTTTGATCTCCTTACTTGAGGAAGAATGTTTCTGGCTATGAAGGGAGTGCGACAAAGATTTACTAGACTGATTACTGAGTTGACAGGACTGACGTATGAAGAGAAACTGGAACAATTAGAGTTCAGAAGAATGGGGGGATCTCTAAGAAAACTATAAAATTCCAATAGGACTAGATAGGATATATGTAGGAAAGATGTTCTTAATGATCGGGGAGTCGAGATCCAAGACTCCACAATTTAAGGGTACGGTTGGCCACTTATGACTGAGATTTGGAGAAATTGCTTCACCCAGAGAGTTATGAGCCTGTAGAATCCTCTGCCACAGAAAGTTGAGCTTAAACACTGAATGTTTTCAAGAAGGAATTAGAAACAGTTCTTAAAGCTAAAGGGATCAATGGGTATAGCGAGAAAGCAGGAACAGAGTAGTGAGTTCTATGGTCAGCCATGATTATAATCAATAGCAAAGCATGCTCAAAGAGCTGAATGGCCTATTCCTGCTCCTATTTTCTATGTTTCTATGTTAAACATGTCAGGTTGATGACCTGTATTCAGAACTGGAAAGCATTAAATTGCTCAATATTGATTGTCTTGTTTTGAAATAGATTTTGTTAGTGTAGAGATAATGTTTTATTCTAGTAATCGAGAAACACACAATAATAATGCAGAAGCTATGATCATTTGTGATTCTTTTTAAAAATATGGAAATAAAAATTTGAAACATTTTTATCAATGGAAGTAATCACGATAGTCTTGCACAGTTATAAAAGCCCACTAATGTCTTTAGAGAAGGAAAACAGTTGCTTCACTTTAGACTCAAAGCAGCTTGTGGGAGAATATTAGCTCTGCAGAGGCCAAAGCAAATTGCAGAGATCAAAAGTTTGGGCATGATTTTCGGTAAATCAATTTGCAAAATGTGCAGGCCACAGTTGCCCTCCCCATTGACTTCTCAAATTACCCTTTTAATATCAACATTAAATGCTTCTATTTAAGATAAATGCAGACTAAAGATCATTCAATGTGCATAAGATCCAGAAGAGCAATGCATTATTTGCAAATATGGCATCTTTCTCTTCATAGAATAATTATAGTATAGCATTCTACAAATTAAAGTTGATGTATTAGAGCTAAATTAGGACAGTTTTGTTCTGTAGGCCCATATCGCCCATGAATTGGATTGAGCGAACATGAACTCCTTGTCACAAGCAAACAAACAATTTTACATCCTGCATGTTCCAAAGACCCCCCAAAACAGCCAGTGTTTGATCCTTTGAGCCACTCAAATCCATAAGGAATACGGGTTGGAACTTTCAAAATCAGCAAGGGCTTAAAATCAATCGGTAGTGGATCTAACAACCATTAGATGTATGATGGGAAGCCAATCCACCATTCCTCACTTTATATCCCCATCCACGCTGAAAGTTACAACCACCATTTTTCCTCAACACATTGAAACAGCAATATTTTAACGTGTAGAAGTCTGTAGAAATAAATATTTCTGTGTACCAAATGGATTGAGAACACTGATTTTTAAAAAATGCAACATATTACCATGCACTTGTCACTTCTCAATAACTTTAAAGATGATTATCGCTTCACATGTCAATCCTGAGTTAGAGGACTGTCAATGTTCTGTCGATGGACGCTGTAGGTTGTATTGTTGAACTACAAATATTTACAGTAAAGGCTTGAAAGCAAGTTGTTTCTCATTTTAATCATTGATTCTGGATTGTCAGGATTGTATTCTTATATGCATTGGATTGATTATAGGTCAAAAAGAAGTGTTATTATAGTGAAATAATTTAGAAGAAGTTTCCGCTCCAACAAACAGCAGTTTCACATTAGCAGGATACTTGCTGCAGCCTAAAGTTCCCAGCCAACAATGTGACACATTGATGATTCATAGTGTTGAGTTGAGAGTGATGTCCTATGTGAATCGCAGTGCTGTCATTTTACCACAAGTTGAAGGACATGTGGATAAAGGTCACTGCACTGTAAAATTGTAAAAGTTTTAAAATATTTATTGCAATGTTTTAAATGAGAAATTGGGTAAAGTTTCTAGAAGCTTGATTGTTGGAACATGGGAGAAACTGAGCTTTTCAGCATTGAGAACAGGCATTTGAGAGATAAAACAAAGAACAACAGATGCTGGAAATTGCTGGAGAAACTCATCAGATCTGGTACCATCTGTGGAGAGAAAGCAGAGTTAATGTTTCAAGTCCAGTGACCCTTCTTCAGAACTGGGTCTGAGAGATGATTGCTTTGAGGTATATACAGTGTGAATTGTTGCCTGCAATATTACTTTGCACTAATTTGTAAGGCAAGGAAAGCCAAAATCAAATCAAGGAAGGCAGTTTTCGTTCAAGTCAGCACTGATTTTAAATATTTTTATCTAACTTTTTTTTGTAATCAGCCTGTTCAGAGATGTTATTACAAGCTTCTGGAGCAGATGGGACTTGAACCTGAATGTTGCTGTCCAGGGGTATGGAGAATACTACTGTGCCACAAGAGGGCCAGGCTGGAGGGGAACTGGAATGACGGCAAAGGTTGAAATGTCTGGCGACCATGGCTGATTAAATTCCCATCCCAAAAGCAGTGAGAAGCAGTAGCGGGCCAGTTGGATGGGAACAAAATGCCAGATGGTAGGACGCCATTACTGGGGAAAATGGACTGAAGGGACAGTCTCCAGCACTCAGATAAATTTACAGGGGCTCTGAGGAGTGCCATTTTCCTTCTAAGTCTGCAAGGAATGTCAGAGCCAGTACAGAAATGTTTCTGCTTCCTCCACATCTGGCCCCAAATTCTTTTCCTGTAAAAATTATGTGGCAGCAAAAACACAATGCTTTTCACATGACTTCTTAAAATAGCAGTCTGGTCTGCATTACATAAATAGACCCAGAACTATATACGTGTGAAGGGATGGCATGGTGGCTTAGTGGTTAGCACTGCTACCTCACAGCCCCAGGGACTGAGGCTCAAACCCAGCCTTGGGTCACTCTTTCTGTGGAGATTACATGTTCTCCCTGTGTCTGTCGGGGTGGTCAAGTTTCCTTCCACAGTAGGTGCAATGGGGCCATGTGAAATTGTCCAGGATGTATGGGTTAGGTAGATCAGCCATGGTTAATGCAAGGTTAGGGTAAGGGGATAGGTGTGGTATGCTCTTTGAAGTGTCAATGACTCAATGGACCAAACATTGAGGGGTTTATGTTCCTATGTTGCTGTCTCATGATAAGAGGTCTTTCTGCCGCTGCAGGTTAGACATGGAACCTGCAGAAAGAGAGCAGGGCATCAGAGAGGGTAAGTCCATGAATAACTTCAATTGCTCACCAGCCAGGTTTTGACTGAATGGGCAGGTTTAAATTTGCAACTCATGATTGAGTATCGGAAAGGAACATGTTAAAAGCAATTAGATCTGGCAATATGAGCTATTTAAGCACCTGCCGGTTGGATTGACTAAGACAGACTGACTGATAATCAGAATTTGCAATTATTTTTCGATATGTGACAATCTCCATTTTTTAATAGAGCCTGAAATTGAAATATCAATATTAATTTTGGAACTAAATATCAACTCCAGCAGAGTACAAAATGGGCTAAAGCAAATCTGTCAATAATTATGCATTCTGCTTCATTTTTCTTTCCATTTGACTTCCTGGAAGTTGAAATTTACCTTTGCTTTATTTTCTACTTAAACTGGGATTTTTCAGTGATACAAATTTCAAAGTATTTTAGGGATTAAAAAAAAGACAAGGTCTATCGTGGTGAGGGATATTAATATTTGGATATGAAAACTATCATTTTTATCATGCACTATTAAGATTGCATGTAGCACAATGTAGCCAAGATCTGGATAGAAGTGCCTTTGCCTCACTCCCTACTGAACACAAATGATAATTCCAGTGCCATCATTTCCATTTCTAATACCGACAATTATTTGGTTCCAATGAGTTTGTCTTCCACTGAAAATCTGGCATCAAATTATCAGGCGATGAAGAGGTTCCCCTGTGAATCAATGTTAGAACATGTCTGGTCAAAATTGTCATGAATCAACACAACATTGGCATTTTCACTCAGTAAGTTTAGAAAGTTGAAAGCTTTACCATGTTGCAACATTAGACCACTATTCAGGTTTGCACAAAGCCTGTTGGGTGAGCGGTATGATGCAAACATCACTGGGTTAGTAATCCTAATCGCTGACGTGAATGCTTCAAATACATGAATCCCACTCCGAACAGCTTATGAAATTTAAATTAAATTTATAAATAAATCTGGAATCATTATTCTCATCCCTGTTGATTGTGAGACTAATGATTGTCACATAAAAACAAAGTTTGGCTATCTCAAGCTTCAAGCAGACAGAAAATCTGCCATTGTTACCCAGCCTGGCCTACACATGATTCCAGGCACATAGCAACATGATTGATTCTTAGCCACTCTTTGAAATGGCCTAGCAAGTCACTCAGTTGCATCAAAATTGCTGCAAGAAAGTAGTATCGAATGAAAATTGGACAGATAAGCTGACATCACAACTGAGGCACTAGAAACAATTAAGGTACACAATGTTCAGACGATCCAGCAAAGTCTTCTTAATGTAAGTCTGGGCACTTCAGCCAACATTGGGAGGACTGTCCTACAAACCAGTCAAACAACATACTGACATCATAGTAATCATGAAATCATACCTTAAAGCCAAAGTCCCAGATGCACCAGAAATGGCAGCCCAGTGGTATACAGTCAAGTAGGAGTCTGGAGTTCACAACATTGACTGTGAAGACCATGAGGTCTCATGGCATCAGGTCAACGACAGGCAAGAAATTGTCCAGCTGATTATCACCTTTCCCTCAGCTGATGGATCTGGACTCCTCCATGTTGAGCACAACTTGGAAGAAGCACTGATGGTAGCAGGTGTATAGAAAGTATTCTGCAATGGGCTTGAAAGTCCATCACCAAGAATGGTTTGGTAGAACCAGAAATGGTAGAGTTGGCTGAGTTGTGCTGGACTGAGCCTGCAGCTATTGGTGAGACAATTACCTGAAAAAAAAACACTTGATCTTGTCCTCACCAATTTACCTGCATTGATACATCTGTCCATGTCAATTTTTAAGGTGAGAGGAGAGAGATTTTAAAAAGACTTGAGGGGAAAATTTTATACACAAAAGGTGGTTTGCTGTGGAATGAACTACCAGAGGAGTACATTTCCAAGAAATGTTTGGAGGGTGGCACAGTGGCTCAGTGGTTAGCACTGCTGCCTTACAGCGCCAGGGACCTGGATTTGATTCCATCCTCAGGCAACTGTCTGTGTGGAGTTTGCACATTCTCCCCGTGTTTGCGTGGGTTTCTGCGGTTGCTCTGATTTCCTCCCACAGTCCAAAGATGTGCAGGTTAGGTGGATTGGCCATGCTAAATTGCCCATAGTGTTCAGGATGTGTAGGTTAGGTGCATTAGGCATGGGAAATGCAGGGTTACAGGGATAGAGTCGGGGATGGGTCTGGGTGGGATGATCTTCAGAAGGTTGGTCTGGACTTGTTGGGCCTAATGGCCTGTTTCCACACTTAGGCATTCTAAGACTTGGGCCAAGCACAGGCATGTCAGACTAGTTTAGTTTGGGATTATGGTCGGCATAGACTGATTGGACCAAAGGTTATGCTTCCGTGCTGTAGGACTCTATGAATAGGTGTGACGATCTCACAGTCCTTGGGAAGATGAAGTCCCATCTTCACATTAAGGATATCCTCACCGTATTGCATTGCCACCATGCTAAATGGGCTAGATACGGAAGAAGTCCAGCAGCTCAAAACTGGTCATCAAGTGACAGTATCAGCAGAACTGCATACAGCCATAATCTATAACTTCATGTCCTGGATTATGCTTCCTGCTATCATCATAAAGACAGATAACCCATCTGTGCAGGCCTGTTTGTGGCCCACCATGGACTCTATCCAGCTGGGAACCCATTGTCTGAACAGATTGCAGAAGGACATGAAGCCTATTGAGCCAGTGAAGGGATAAGATTGGGAATTGTAACTGGCTCAAAGATTAAGACAGCCCATGTTTTGTTGGTGAGCAAGTTCGGTCTGAGATACTGAGTGAATCTTTGGTGACAGGACCAGGGGCAGATGCTGTGACTTGGTCAGAGGAAGAGATTGTGAGTGGATTTCAGAAGAGATTGTAAATGAGTCAGGGGAAGAGGCTGAGAGTGGGTTGGGGAAGAGGTTCTGAGCTGAGTAACTGGTTGGAGAAGATGAGACTAACTCCTTCCTATGCAGGCACTGACTCCCGAAGGGTTACTGTCAAAATGGCTGACCAAGCCCCCTGAACTCATGCAGCATGTGTGGGAGTGAGGGGAGAGTGAGGAAGAGGAGCTGAAAGAGACAGTGACATGTGAACAATGAGAGAGCAAATGAGTAAGCCAGAGAGAGTTGAGGGTGGGAGGTGTCAGAGAGAGAGAGTGTGAGTGAATGGTGGAGAGTGGGAGGCATAGAGAGTGAGAGAGAGTGTTTGTGTGTGTGGACAGTGAGAGAAATAGTTTGTGTGGGAGAAAGGAGAAAGAGTGGGAGTATGTGTGTGTGCAGGGGCTGAGGGAGTGAATGGCATAGTATGTGAATGCAAACATTGAGACTTAATACAACACACAACAACCTTCCCTTTCCATCCTTTTCCTCTCCCAAAAATCCTGTACAGAAAACAGACTTGGAGGGAAGCAGGACCCAAACTAAAGGGCAACCTGCTTCTTTCTCACACTTTTGGATTTACAAGGGCTTTGCCGAGGGTGGAGAGTTTGAGCTATAGGGAGAGGCTGAATAGACTGGGGCTATTTTCCCTGGAGCGTCAGAGGTTGATTGGTGACTTTATAGAGGTTTATAAAATTATGAGGGCCATGGATCGGGTGAATAGCCAAGGTCTTTCTCCCAAAGTGGAGGAGTCTTAAACTAGAGGGCATAGGTTTAAGGTGAGAGGGGAAATATTTAAAAGGGACCTAAGGGCAACGTTTTCAGACAGAGGGTGGTGCATGTATGGAATTAACTGCCAAAGGAAGTGATGGAGGCTGGTACAATTACAGCAATTTAAAAGGCATCTGGATTGGTACTTGAATAGGAAAAGTTTAGATGATATGGGCCAATTGCTGGCAAATGGGTCTAGATTTATTTAGGATATCTGGTTGGCATGGATGAGTTGGACCAAAGGGTCTGTTTCAGTGTTATACAATTCTATGACTTTATGGATTCTGTTGAGGCCATCTTGAAGTGTTTTCCACCAGAGGTGAAAGCAAGATCAGTGTTACTTAAACCCAACTCCTTAGTTAAGGAAAAGAAAAGTACTGTGGCTACTGGAAATATGAAACAAAAATAGAAAGTGCTAGAGAAACACAGCATGACTGACGGCATGTGTAGAAAGAGAAACAGGGTTAACATTTTGCATCCAGTGACCCTTCATCAGAACACCCAACAAATGGCCACTGGACTCAAAATGTTCACTCTATTTTTCTCCTTACAGATGCTGCCAGATCTGCTGAGTTTTTCCAGCAGTTTCTGTTTTAGTTTCTTAGGTTTGGTCGCGCTTCCATTCCTTCCCTGGTCGTCAGAGATTAAGGGCTAGACTGCCTTTTTTACACTGTGCTTCCTAACTAAAATGGCAAAAAAATTGGTTTTAGTTACTTCTGCTACTCATCAATTTTTAATGATCATTTTTATTACTTAGTTATTTACTTAAATTAACAATTTATTCCTTTGTAATTGTTTTGTTTTTTTTTGAAATTCATTGTTGTGCCAAACCTTTCTTTCCAAAATGCTATCATCAACTCTTCCAGTGAGAGACAAGGTGAAAGAGGCCTTAGTGGCAAAGTTGGACAAGTTTGCTATAGACAGTGCTAAGTCATCCTACAACTAACTGGTCAGAACTAAGCTCAGAACTAACAAAAAGACTGCCTCAGAAAAATAACCAGATGATTTATTTGGTGTGGTTTATGGGACAAATATTGACTAGGACACAGGGAAGAAGTCCTTATCCCCTCACGCATCACTTTTCACAATACTGCCATGGGTTCTTTTACATCGACCTGCTCGTCATGTTTAAAGTCTCATTTTATTTCAATAGTTTGTTAACTTTTCTAATCTAACAAATGTAAGAATGTATTTATAATATTAGTGTAGTTACTGAATCTATTTTTTCAGACATTATAAAGGTGGTCAGGCCAAACCAAGAATAACCCTCACAAGATGCTCAACAATAATGGGAGGTATGCCATTAAATTATACCTTCAGTTAAGTCAACATTGGTAGAAAGCTCTTCACTGAGGTTTGTTTCAAGACGGAAATTTTTGAAAGCGGCAAAGGACAAGGGATAAAGGTATTTCAAAAAGCAGCAAAGACTCTCTCACTGAGAAATAATAATACCCTAATATTGTATTATGCAACTTAGGACAATAGAGGTGGCAGACTTCAGATACTGTTGTCCTTCACATCTGTCATTGTTAGGTCAGTGCTTTGGCTCATCATATGTGATGTAATTTGTTTTATAAATAATGCACTGTGTTGTGAAATGTGCCTATTATAAGGACCTTGAGTTCCAATTTATTTTGTAACATTTTATGGCGTGTGTCAAGGGTAGTCGCCATATTGCACGGTTCACAAGAATTAAACTACAGAATGCTTGGCTTATATGATTGTGTAAATATAGTAATGACCATGTTTTGACGGCTAACCTATGTTTGGATGTACTAGTACAGATTACAGAACATAGTGAAAGTAATTGAATGCTTTGCTATTAGTTGGTGATCTTTTCAGGGTAATTAAATATTTCATTTTCTTTTATCTTATGTTTCTGCTGGTGCTTTCATGGCTGAATTTTTCAGCTGATTGATATTTGGTAGGTTTGAAGGAATAATTTTCAAAATATCACGCGCAACTTCATAAGAGTATAAGCATATTGAAATCTGAAATACATTTGTGAAATAGCTCATGGTTTGCATTTTGCGTCTGATTCATGAGATGCGTGATATTCTTGAATAGCCATAAGACAGAGCTTCTCCCAGAAATGCAGCATCTGGTGCGGAGGAGGGGCAGGACCTGGTACAACTGAATTCCTTCGTTTGTCTTTCACCCTGTCATCTTGTGCAAAGGTGTAGCTGGATTTTGAATGTCAGGCTTAACAATAAGTCACCAGAGAAGTTTTGATGATCTCGCCGTTTAAATGTAATATAGGCTTTAACCATTAAAGACTGAGGTCACTTAGGAATCTTTGATTTCATCAGGGTGATAGAAAATATTGAGTGTTTCTGACAAATTCCCTTGGGCCGTAAAATGGATGCTGACTGATGGCAAGAATGTTTGTGGAAGCAAACTGCAACAGTCAGCAGAGAAACACTGTTAATGAAAGCAAACAGCAATACTCATAGTGGAAAAAGAAAATAAATAAATGTTAAAGAAAGAAAAATGAAATCTCATACTATTTTAGCATGAGTCACTGAGTTAAGAATCAAATGGCATTGACGTGGTTGCAGGCAAGTGAAGTGCTTCAAGGTCCTGTAGGAGATTGATGAAGTTCGAAGGAAAATGTGCTTACTGTGTCGAATGGAGTGCCAACAGATGGATCAGGTGTGCTTGTGTGTAAAGTTGCCACCTGTAGACAGAAAGGAGTCTTTATGAGACTTGACATATTCCACTAGCAGAATTCACATATACAGTCTCATTGAAATTCAATAGCCAACTTCCATATTATTGAGCATACACGAGTAAAATAGATGTAAAATATCTGTAAAGAAAATTAAACAATCCGTATAATGGGTTCTCCTAGTCGGCGATATTTTAAAAGTATTTGTTTATTCTTTGTGGACGGAGAGTAAATGCAAGAGGATTGCATTTTATTTTCAATGAAACATATCACACACATATGATTTGTTTGCACATCATTGAGGTCATTGTCATGCCCGGTTCTAAGGAAATAAAAAGGTGTTTTGTCAAATCAAACCAGTTTCTAATTCAAAAGATAGCACTGCTACCAACAGTTAATAACCAAGGAATTTGAATATAATTGTTTAGAACCCCAGATTTCTGTGTGAATGTGATCCATTTCAGCAAGCAAATCTAATCTGTCAGAACTCTGCCCACTTTAGCAAGCAACCGATTCTCCAGCACCACCTTAAATGGACAGTAAAAGTGCCATTTCTAAAGTAGACAGACACATTTAAGTGAAACTCATTTATGTTTGGTGGCAATCATCATTGATATGATCAAATGGTGAGAGGTTGAATTGCTCTGTTTTCCTTCTCTTCATTTGACAGCATTTTCCTAACTTAACAGATTTGCTTGAAAAATCATATGCTTGCAAATTACCTAAGTGTCTAACTGTTTGACTTGGGCCTGTTATGGTGCAATGGAAGCGTCCTTACCTTTGAGCCAGGAGGCCTGGTTTCAAGTCCCACCTGCTCCAGAGAGGTGTGATAACCTCTCTGACCAGGGTGATTAAGAAAATTTCTATAGCAGGTGAATGGTGTATTCTTTCATATTTATATCCAGTAGGAAATGGAGAGGATCAGAGATAAATTGAAATGCACAAACAATAACATTACTATTGATATTCCACAGATCTTGAGAGAAATTTTCTCTGGAGATGAGGAGTTTGTCTTATGAAGACAGCTTGAGTAGTTTAGGCCTATATTCCCTGGAGTTTAGAAGACTGAGAGGTACAATCCAGAATAAGAGTCTAGTTTTCAGATAAGGGGGCATAGATTTAATTCACTACCCCAGAGTAAGGCAGATGCTGGGATATTGAGTGGACTTAAGGAGGAGCTAGACAGATTTTTAATTAGTAATGGCTTGAAGTTTTATTGTCAGTGGGCCAGAAAGTAGAATTGACATTGAGGGGAAATCAACCGTGATCATATCAAATAGCTGAGCAGGTTTAAAGAGCTGAACTGCCTACTTCTGCCCCTAGTTCTTATGTTCTTTGTATAATATGACCCAAAAAGATAAGATGAGAAAGGTTTTCTTGCATTTTTCAAAAAAATAGAGTCTCTGTTTGCCACTTTAAAAATGCATACATACACAGACTATAGATGGGATGAAATAAATTAAAGTTAAAGTAAAAGGATGTACAATTCTTAGAAGTTGGTGATGCCACTGGCTTTGTGCTGAACTTGATGGTCCTGCTGCTTTTATTCAGTGGTCCTGGCTTTTGACAACAAGGCAGATAAAGACAGATGGTTTATCTGTTCCTCTGGAGACAGCAGTGCTGGATTGCACTGTTTCAAAAATCTCTGGCTTGCTGTCACTATATAATCAAAGTCAGCAGACAGACTTCAAAAGGATGCAAATTGGCTGGAGCGAGAGTACACAAGAAAGAAGAAGGAATCTATCCAACATTATTTATCTTCCCCATTTCATTTGCTTGTCCTGTTTTGCAGAGAAGGCATGTACATAAACACAAAAGTGGTTATCTTGTCAAATGATCTTATCTATCCAACTATCCGATGACCATGATAAGGTCATAACCAGTGTATTCCAGTTGTAATTTGATTAGAATTTGACTGCAGGTTTCTCTTGCAGCCAGGGTCCCCTTGCTCGAGTGAGTCTGTATAATGTCATGGTTCTATCTAGTTGTGTAATTAGAACCAGCATCAGGATGCTTTGCTAATTAGATAACAAAGCTCCAACATGCATCCTCTTTCAAGCCCATTGTTCTAGTGAAGTTTATCAGATAGTTTGTTCCAATTTAAATTACTTTGACATAATAGAAGGTAGAGTTCTGCAAATATTTAGTCCATATTTGAAACAAGCTCTGGTCCTGGAATGTCACTTTAGGTTTTTTTAGGAAAAGGATACATTTATGGCCGATCCAACAACTAGGCAGAGGATTGTGTTTGCATACACAAAATCAGCATTGCTTTTAAACTCGCATCCAACAGCATTTGCAGTCTATTATAAATAAATATAAATAAGGTTACCAGGCCAAAGTAAAGCAAGTACATTTGAAAAGAACCCTTGGGAGTAGCCTTCACATCACTAACTACGTTTGGAATTTTTATGGATCTTTTTCCCTGTGTTTTAATAAACCTTATGTACATTGTCGTCATTTGTCATGGTCTGGCAGAAGGCTATTTTTAATTCTGCTGAAATCAATCTGACCGTACTTTATCACGCTGTACCGTATATCATTGACATTAAAGTTCATCGGCTTTTCAGACATAATGGACTTAAGATAATCACACGCAATTTTCTGTGTTGGAAACTACTGTGCATGTACAGAGGGATCATGATGCTCATTTTTAATGGCAGCATATTTAGTAAAGTTCAGTTGGGGCTTCGAGTCCAAACTTTAAAAAAAACTAATTTTTGAAAATGAGAAAACATAGTTTCATAACACTATATGAAATTATTTTAGAAACCCTATGGTGTGGAAGCAGGCCATTCTGCTCATCCAATTCACACCAACCCTCTGAAGAGCATCCCACCCAGACCAACACCTTGCCCTATCTCTGCATTTTCCACCCTAGACACTGTGAGCAATTTAGTATAGCCAATCCACCTAACCTGTATACCTTTGGACTGTGGGAGGAAACCAGAGCACCTGGAGAAAACCCACGCAAACATGAGGAAAATGTGCAAACTCCACACAGACGGTTGCCTGAGGCTGGAATCAAACCCGGGTCCCTAGCACTGAGGCAGCAGTGCTAACCACTGAGCCACCGTGCCACCCACTTCATCCAATGTGCCCACAGAAAAGGTGGCGCCGGATTTAAATGGACCACCAAGACAACTTGTTTCATCGCTGATTTGAACCTTTGTCTTTTGTCTTCTTCTCTCTGCTGATAACTGCTTTAAGGTATATCTGTACTATCTATTTTAGGGATCTCTTACACTCTGCCTAACCTCCTAATCCTGCACCGAGAGAGTATAATGAGTCTGGCTGTGGGACTGTCCCTTTAATTTACTTTTTGCTTTATTGGCGAGGAACAGAGTGAAACGAAGCTGTAAAGGCAGCACAGAACGTGCATACTAACCAACCAGCAATACCCCAAACAACCATATGAACCAGGGAAGTGGGAATGGGAACAAGGTGGTGGGGGGGCATCAAGATGTTCAGAAACGTTCATGTTTCTTTCTATCAGACCATTACTTCTTTCAAATGAATGGGCCTTGGATAATTTGATACCATACAAAAACAACGGATATTCTTCAAGAACTTAGTTCCATAATTTGGCTGCTGAAAATCAATTAATTGGGTTTGCACTTCTAAATTTTTATTGGAATATGACAACAAATAATTGAAAAGTTGTTCAGAGACCAGTGATATATATTTGCGGCTTGAACATTGTGCTTTTAAGTTCAATAAGATATTTTAATTTGCTTTATTTGTCAATTAATGGATTATTATATATTGATTTTTCTGTTTGAACCATGTTATGAAATCTCTATTTGAAAAAGTAGACCCATTCAATTGGTTTGCTTGATTTGACAAGCTCATTTCTGAATACCCGCCAAGAAAAAAAACACAGACTGAGGTACTGCCATCGCCTATTTCTTGTTGACCCAGGAACAATGTTTGGAGATGCTCCATTTCACTAAGCAAGCCATTTAAAAAATGTGCTACATGCTTCCACTGATCTACAGCTGGTCTGTAGCATAGGCATTGCACCAATTGTGTCCAATAAGGTCACCATTGTCTTCCTTTTTCACAAAATAAGGTTATTTTGGGCTGCCATTGGGGACATCATTAGCGTTAACTAATGAAGGCTGCACAAATACATAAAGCGAGTCATAGAGACAAGGTTTGTTGAAGTCTTCTACTTTAAGGACAATCGCTATAGCCTGGCAGGACGTTACGATGTTACAGAATGTCAGCATTGAGGTTTCAGGGTTCAAGGAACCACAAGCCTAGGAGTTTTTAATGGCCATGAATACTCCCTTTCCTTCACCTGGATCAAGAAAAAAAGAAATGAATGCAAGTCACTTCAAGCAAACATCATATCAGCAGTTTTATATCATTCAAATTAATGTTAACTTCTCTGGAAGTTTAAAACTTTGCTTTCATTTTAAGCTATAATGCCATGTCATGCTTTGACCAGAAAGACAAATTTCTGGATATCTCCTAAAAGTTAAATATTACTCTCTGCAGCCTAAGTTCATGGAACTTGTTGTATTTACCCATTACCAGCCATAGAATAATGATATCCATTATACCAGACGTTATAGTGCATACAACAGGAATGTTGATGGCATATTTCAGAGATTATTCTGGGGCTGCTCTGTCATGTAATCCAACAGAGATCTGTGACATAATGGTGGTGTTGCCTGTTTCAGAACTTTATCTCGAAAAATGGTCTCATAATGAAGATCCAAAAGAGAATGACATTCAAATACAGCAGAGAAATAAATCAGAAATACAGAGCAGCTTGAAAAGAATAAAAATTCACAGCAACCTCATATGGGAGATTTTTTTTCTCTCAAATAACATATGTAACCATTGTATGAATAATACATCTTCCCACTTTCCATCTCAAAAGGACCATTCCAATTGCATTGAATCATTCATCTCATTTGCACCACCTCATCAAAATAATTTCCAAATCTTGTCAAAAGTAACATCTATGTGCATTATAATTGCAATGCAACCTTAATTTTATTTACAGCTATGACTTTCCAGAAAACACCATATTCTCCTGAGCAAAATGGTACAGTTTGACAGTAAAACATGATACTGCTGCTGAGCCTTGCTTATAAAACAAATGCTATAGCTTCTGGCCGAAGAACAAAACAACAAAGGCAGCTTAAGTTTACATTTTATCCAGTGAGTTCACCAGAAAATGCATTGCCCTATTTGGTACTCAACCACACTACTATGGACCACAGCAAACCCCCTCAAAATATTCAGAAGATAGCCTAGATCCCAACTTTTCTTATTTTAAAGGGAAATGCAAGGTGCTGCATTCCTGATGCAATTAAATTGGTCAAACTATTAGACTTAAAACAAAACACACTATTCATCCACTATAGTTAAAATACAACAAAAGAAAGAAGGAATTGGAATAACAAATCTTTTGGAAAAAACTTAACGGAATAATAGATGCAGTCACTATTTCTAATTAACTGTTCCAATATTGTAACATCCCATAAACACACCCTTGGCAAAAGGCAAATTCAGAACACAAATTGTTTCACATGCGACTCCTGTAATAGGAAGAGAACCCACAGCTTTTGGCTGTTACCGAGACAGGGTCAAAAAGTAGCTTTCCTTTCATCAAGATCCCAACAGCAACTGCTGAAAATTAAATTAAAGAAAGTTCTTTAGAAACTAAACTAAAGTTCTTTGAGAGTTTGATCCCACCCATTCAGGCTGCTTCTACTGCTCCAACTTAAAAAAAAGGCCTCACAAGCTGTTTGCTCTAGTGATACAAGTAGACTGCTTGATACCTCTGCCTTTAAACCTCTCTTCAAAAAGAAAATGACAAAATAACTTCTTAAAACCAAAGTATTGTCACACACACAAGAAATGTTTCATTTTTAATTCTTTCTCTGTGCTGAATTGGTCTTGTTTCATGTGTTGCAAAACCAACCATGATCAGATAATGTTGGGGTTTTCAACCAGAGAGTTTCAACCAATCCTTATTTCTACTTTTTAAATAAATAAACAACCATGGATTAGATAACTCCGAGTGGAAAAAAAAGTCAAAACACTGATAGAAATTTATCAAATTTAAATTAAACACATTTTTGGTAGTAGTGATGCGCCCAGCCCCTGCATTGCCTGTTGGTCATGAGAATTCAGTATTATTGCCAGTGAACTCCGCATGGTATTTTGATGTGGACACCCAAGTCTGGATGTAATCACAGAAGAGGGGAGCCAGTTGCTATGAATCTCCATGAAATGCAACCTGGACCTATCAGTAGCCATCCTGGCTAAGCCCAAGACCAAGCTCACAAGGAGATATTCTGACCTCCTTGGCCCTCTTTGCACAGGGTGCCCATTGAGCTGGAGAGTGCAACTGAATTGTAAAACTTTAAATGCTGTCCCTTTAAATGACTAAATTGAGGTTGCAAATGAAAGCAGTCTAAATAAACATGAAACACGGGCCACAAAAACTCTATGGGGCATTGCACCCAGTGAACCCACTTAAATATTTATTGATTACAATTCAAACCTGTCTACTCTAGAGCCTCATCAGAGAAAAAAAAAGCAAGAGTCTCCTTATAGAGAGCTTTACAGTGGGGATCGCTGCTAGTGGAAGGTAAGACATTATGTCAAGATATATCTGAGCAGTGGGCAAAGCTGAAGAAGTGGACAGTGCAACAGCAGCCCTTACAAGATACAACTGTATAACATGTTAAAAGGCACAAAGGGAATTTCCTTCAAAAGGCTCAAATTGTGGAATGCCAGATTCTGAGTGAGGGTTCAGTCTTTGGGGCTAATGTTGAGTTACGGATGGATGGGAATTAATTAATCCAGAATCTCACTACATGCTTGAACTGTCTCAATACCTTGTATATCCTTGGGTCTGAATATCCCAGTTATGATGGACAGCTTTGCTCACATACTGGACATTAACTGATGCCATCATGCTAATTTTGCTGGTGTCATTCAACACACTCCTCAGTCATAATATGCATCCCTGAGTCTGGTCATTCCAACATCTTTAGTGCTCCCCTCTGTCAACCATCGAAAACCCTACTAATGGATGGTCTGGTTCCTGAGCAGCAGCTTCCTTACTACTGCTGCCACCCCCGAAGGAGGGGAGTTCTCATGCAAGGAGACGATGTTTCAAATTTTAATCAGATCCAGATAGAAGATGGGCAATTTCTGGAAGAAGGTCCAAGAATTTGCTCACTCCAGAAACAGAAACTGCATGTTGTAATTGAGGACATGGACATGACAGAAGAAATATGACATCGGGGTGCCCCATCCTGAAGGAGATTCAATGTAAAGGTATCACTGTAGGATCTGAAGGTGAAAAGTTGCTATTTGGTTGGGACAGCGCAGTAGGGGCTGACCCTCTTTCCATGCAGGAGACTCAGTACATCAGCAGTGACCTGATGTTGCTTTTTTGTCCAAGCAAAATCCTGAGCTTTCTCTGTAAAAACTCCAGTGGTGGAGACAAAATGACCAGTTAGGACCACAATGTTGCGGCAATCAACTGGTTTATGACCAACACTCCTGATCCTTGAACACCTGGAGCAGCTTCCTAAGTGAGAGGCTGCCACCTTGGTTCCCAGCTTTTGCCAATTCACTGGCCAAGATTCCTTGGCAGGGCACAGACAGACTTCCCAAGGTGTGTGGTGCTCCAGGACAAGCATTTAAACTCGTCCGGCAGGGGATCCATCTTCCCCAGATCGAACAGGAGTCCCAAATATTTGTCCCAATTGATCCTTACAAAAGATGCTGCAGAGTAGATCTCTTGACATTTGCACATCCTCTGCAAGTCCACTGGGTCTATACATAGAAGGAGTCTGTCAGCAGCGTAAGTCAATAGGACTACCTCCAATGACTGCCCCGTGGAGAGCCAAACACAATGACTCTTCTGTAGTAAGTGAATGTAACTGACCATACAAGGGGCAGTCCTGACACACATCTCTCCCAAAGCAAAGAGGCAGCAGGGAGTCATTAGCTTTCACTCGACTCTTCATTGTAGTAGATAGATGCCAGATCCAGGTGATAAAATGCATCCTGAACCCAAAGGCTTGCAAAGTTCTAAGTAAATCCTCATGATCCAACCTGATGAATGACTTTTCCTGATCAAGGGCAGAGAAAGACACTGGACAGACCAGTCTACTGGGAGAGGTAAATTATGTCCTGGACCAGATGGATGGTGTTACAAATACCTGTGACCTGGGACTGCACAGGAGCTGACTGGGTAAACCAGACTTCTGGTCCAGCATGGTGTCAAGATGAAAAAACAGTGCCCTGGAAAAGATTTTATGATCTGCTCTGAGGGGAGAGACCAGACTTCAGTTTCTTGTAACAATCAGAGATACCCCTTCTTGGGCAGCAGAGTAATTACGGACCTGCGCCAAGAGATGGGTGTCTCCCAGATGATGATACATTTCTCCAAGACCTAAGCATAGTTATTCTCTCAGGGAATCCCAAAATGGCCCTGAGGAATTCTAGGGCAAGTCTCTGGAGAATTGGCTAGGGTAACAATCAGCTCCTCTAAAATCAAACAAGAATTGAGGTGGACGGATCGAGACAGAAAAGGGTGGAACAAAATATACTTACTATGGCCTTAATGTTTTTTGGATCCAAGACCAAGAGATCCATCAGTGGTGAGTAGCATATGGCCGTGTGCCTCTTTTTCAGCCAGTGAAAGGGAGAGCCACAGTTTAGCTCCATGAGCAACTGGATCCATGATCTCATGCGAGTACCCAGAGACTCGATGAGATGCAGGCCTCAAGGTACAAGCTTCTTCCTTTCATATGGTGTCCACATGGCCAAGTATTCATTGGACCGACGTATGACTCCAGATCAAGCACCCCGATCCATCTGAATGCTGTTAAAGTGCCTGTCTGCTGATTCCACCTGAATGTGAGTGGAACAAGCTATGCCCACATCAGTCTGTGAGCAATAAACTGCATTTACCACATGGAACACAGGAAATGTATGCATTTGAAATGCAAAGGCAGTCAATCCTATCTGCTCCAACTCTAGGCTCCACAAAACTGAAGGTGACAGACTCTGGATAGAAATTTCCCCAGCTGTTTACCAAGTCAAAGGACTTGATAGAGTCAACAACAAAAACCAAAGTTGCTGGAAAAGCTCAGCAGGCCTGGCAGCATCTGTGAAGAAAACATTAGAGTTAACGTTTCGGGTCCGGTGACCCTTCCCCAGAACCCTTCTGCTGAGCTTTTGCAGCAACTTCTGTTTTTGTTCCTGACTTACAGCATCCGCAGTTCTTTTGGTTTGACTTGATAGAGTCCCTTAACTTCCCCAGTGATGCTGAACTAATCTGGCTACACTTACAAACTCTCCTCTCAAAGGTACAATTGAAATCTTCCCTGCCGGTGAGGCAATGATGGCAAGAATGGGCCGATGAGGCAGTAGTGATGAGAGTGGGCCAGTGAAGCAGTGACGGCAAGACCAGGGCCTGTGAGGCAGTGGCAGCGAGAGCGGGCTGTTGAGGCAGTCGAGAGCAGGACACAAGCAGCAGCATGGCATGGGCTGGAAAGCCTGGAGCCAGACTGCGGCAGTAGAAAGAAAAGTTGGACTCTCTTAGGTTATGTTTTTTTTCTTATCTTATTCTAAGTTAATGTGAATGGCGCCATATATGTACAGTGAAGGTCACTGTATTTTTACATTGAATACATGTGACAATAAATGATTCGATGCTGCTACATTTGTATTGAAGTATGTAAGGTCTTTACTTCAAATAAACAGAGAATGCTGAATAACTATCAATCATCCCTACCTAGGTGATGCAAACACATGAAGAATAGTAACTTAAGTATTCATTACCTGTGGACTGTACTGCCATGAATCAGTCTCTGCTAGAAAGGAAAGGAAAAGTAAGGATCCTTACCTTTTGCCATAATAGTTTAAAGGCTTACAAATACAGTTATTTTAACTCTTCCCTGGGGCCTCCCTTTAATAATGGATGATGACCTGATATTAACAGGTAAATTCAGGGATACCAGATTGACTCTTTGAAGTGAAGTCTATTATTACTATTCAATCTCATTTCCTGTAACTATTTGAATCTGTATTTTGCTTTTCTTCTTTCTTTCCAGCTTTCAAATGTCATGACTTAGGCTCAGATAAAAGTCAGAAACTCCATTGCTGCCTGCAGTCTGAAAGCTTAGATGGTAGGATGTTCACTATTCGAGGCTGGGTAACTGCCCACAATTAAATTTGGACTTCCAAGCCTGGACTTTTGTTTACACATTCTTAGCACAGACCCATGATAAAAAAATATTGACTGAAATATCAGAATTTCCAGAAATGTATTCCTAATATGCACCACAGGTACTGAAATTGAATATCTGGGTCACAAAGCAAAAAGGGCAGTGAGCAAGATTGGCTTGGTTTGAATCCTAATTTTAGTTTTCAAGTTTGCTTTGTGAATATTAAAAAAAATGAAATGAAAGCTTAACCATTGATTTCACAGCATGAAAAGACCAATAAATAAATATAAAAGCTAACTTTCATTTGATTAAAGGCATAGTTTTGGAAACAATTTTGAGGTAAATTACCACAGGAGTTCTCCTGATATCCTGTAGAGGTTCATCTAAAGGGCCTGAGTCTCAGTTTTTTCCCACTTTCATCAAAGTCAGATTGAAAATTGAACAATTCCTTACAGAAATTTCTCCTCTTTATATTTCAAATGTTTATAGCTAGCCAATACAAAAATCAAGGTGGAACAACTCTAAATCAATCAGAATATTATAGCTTCAAATCCTGTGATCAAATATCTGACAGCTGCTTGAAGTTATTGAAACTTTGAATCTTGATTTGAATCACATAGAGATTTTCATTTTCATTCATATAAGGCCCACAGGCAACACAGTAAGTTGTCTGAAATTTGCAAACTTAGCGATAAAGCGGCATCCTTCAAAGGAGATTCCAAAAAACAAAGCAACCTCCTATGACTTTGAGCAGCTCATTTCACGGTCATCTTTACACCTGTATCTTTAATACCAATTGAATTCAACAAAGATTTACTGCCGGTGCCAATTATACTGAATCAATGCAACGACTGTGGTTTGCACTGTCCCTGTGCTATGTTAGAGCACCCCTTCAGTCAGTGTTTTGAACTGAAGCCAGTTCTACTTAAAGATATACAGAATTTGTGACATAAAGAGACTAAGGCATACAACTGCATTTTATGAGATAACAAGGTGTAGAGCTGGATGAACACAGCAGGCCAAGAAGCATCAGAGGAGCAGGAAAGCTGCTGTTTCGGGTCTGGATCCTTCTTCAGAAAATGTTAAAAGCCAGACTAATGCAGACCATGTAACCATTGTTGTAAAAACCCATCTGGTTCACTAATAATCTTTAGGGAAGGAAACTGCCATCCTTACCTGACCTGGATGACATTTCACTCCAGACCCACATGAACATGATTGGCTCTTAATTGCTGTCTGGGGAATTAAGGATGGGTAATAAATGCTGGCCTAGCAAGTGATACCCACATCCCATTTATGAATTTAAAAAAATGAATGGATTAATTGCAACAGGCCAGAAAACATGCTCCACACTATTCCATCAATGTGGTCAATGTTAGCAATCTAGCTCCCAAGGCTTGCAAAAAAGTTTAATAATCTCACAAGTTGTTGAGGTGAATGAATACATCTGAGATGGCATTTCCTTTAAAAAGAACCATTAGTTTTATACATAGTTTCATTCATAACACCCAATTCACTCTTCCACGAAGAGTCTCTATCAAGCGTGACTCATGACCAACGTTTAAATTCTCACCACATTCTCAATTACTTAGCATTATTGCAAGTCTCTTAATCAAATCTCATAGACCCCAGACAGTCAACTATTCAACTGTGACAGGCTCGGCAATTCTCCCAGTCAGGAATACTTCAGCAGTCAAGGGCATTCAGTCTCCAATCTTTGGGTAAGTGTCCTCCAACGCGGACTCTACGATACACAACATCACAGAATCGGATGACAGAGACTGATAGCCAATTTCATACCCGTGAAGATGGCCTCAATCATGATCTTGGGTTGCGCTACAGGTGACCCCACCACACTATTCTGTTTTGACAACATCACCTTGATAATTTGAGCTCTCCACCTTAATTAGTGTGTACAGTTTTGAATTACTTATTACACTCTCTCTCTCACACACACACACTCTTTCACACACACGTACGTGCACACACTCTCAAACAAACTCACACACACTCTTGCACAGATCTTCTCACACACACTCTCTCTCTCACACACATATACTCACGCACACTCTCTCAAGCACATGCACACACACTCACACACACCCACATACTCACAGTCACACACACTCTCACACACATACACCCTCACACTCACACACACACACATTCACTCTCTCCTTCAAACACACACACACACACACACACACACACACACACACACACACAAATCTAAGGGATGAATCATTTCACCTCAGATGTTTGTTTCCAGATACATTCTGTTTAGTTAAAAAACACACACACAATTTGTAGTCACAGTCAGTCATTTGTAGTCATAGCCAGTCAACTATTCAACTGTAACATCTTATAAATTCCAGCTTTCGGAATAAAACCAGCCTGACACCAGGTTAAAACTCTAAGACAGGTTCTGAACAAATCCTCACACCTACAATTCAGTGTCTAACCTGAGATGTCACCTTTCGTTTATTCCTATGGCTCTGCCTGATTGTCATGACAGCACAGCTCTGACATTGACTTTATAAACACTTTACACACCATCTAACACTCTTGGTCACCTGCAGAGACCGACTATCTGACAGTCCACTCACACCAGTTGGATGATCTTTTGATCTCTCTGCCCTTGATCTCTCTGCCTATAAACTCTGGGTCTGTGTGCCCTGCTCTCTCACTGCACCTGGCAAAGGGGCTGGATTCTGAAAGCTTGAGTGATTCCAAACAAACATGTTGGACTATAACCCGGTGTCATGTAACTGCTGACAATAATCAGAGGCACAGCACCTAACTGGTGGAGGACAAGCACAACTTTTGCTATCAACTCCACGAAGGCGACTGTGCCCGCAATTATTGGAGCTCTCATGATAGATGGCATGACTAGTGATGATCTGAAATCAACTAGTCTGCTTTCTTACATGCACTTGCCCCTCATCACCCAATGTGTTCAAATTTACAAGCTGTATGTGAAGTAGATATCCATCTCTGGTTTGTTTTCTCTTACCCCTATGCTATTCTTCTGCCTTTATCTTTTCAGATAGCCAGATACCTGATCAATAACTGATACAGGAATTTGAAGGCAAAAAGGAAGAAAAGACTGATTAAAAATAAACATTATCTCTTGAAATAAACATAATTACTTAATCTTACCCTTGCAGCCACCTTTTCAGATATTTGTTCTGCATGTTCTCAAAACAGCAGAATAGATCCCTTCTCATTATTTTAAACTCCAGTAAATACAAGTCCAGTGGACACAAACTGTCCCCATATGACAAACCTATCATCCCAGGAATCAGTCTGCTGAGCCTTCATTGCACTCCCTGTACGGTATTCTTTATTTTTCTCTTTGGTAAAGTAACAAAAAACTGCACACAATGGTCCAAGTGTGGTCTCACAGCCTCAGCAAGACTTCCAAGCTCCTGTATTCAAATATTCTTGAAACAGAACCCAATATACAATTTGGCTTCCTGCTTGCTCATCTGCATGCTTTCTTTTAGTGACTGGTATAGAAGAGCTCCCAAGCCTCTTTGTAAATCAGTATTTCCCAACTTATCACCATTTAACTGATAATCTGCCATTTATTTTTCCTACTGGATTGGATGACCTCACACTTTTCCATGTTATACTGCATCTGCTAAATGTTAGCTTGTTGCCATGCAAGCCCAGACACCTGTCTCTCATGACATAGCGGTACAGTCCAAAACAGGGCCTCCATAGGTTGAGAGGTGCTTATGCGAATCTTGCAAGGCCACCTGCAATCACCTTTCCCTCAGTTAAAAGGCTACAACCAGCCACCATCTATACTGCAATCAATGGAGTAGGACTGTACAGGATTGATACACTTTTTACCTGGAGCAGCGCTGTATAGGATTGACGTACTATATTGCTGCAAAACAGGCACTAAGCGAATGCACAAATGTGACCAGATAATTTTGCATGCAATATTAGATGGTTTATTGAATCATTTTAAATTGTTACTTTGTCACTGCTTTCGTTCCAACATCATAGCCAGTAATAGAGGGATGATAAAATGTGTGGCTTTTATACGATGGTGGGTTTGAGCCATATTCAGTAGTGCCATATATTCCAGTGAAAAATTGAAGTATTCATAGATGACCTGGCTGGAAATGAAATGTACCTCTTCTTTTCCTCCTCATTTGCCTCCTTCTTTTTCTCTTCTTCCTCCTGCTTTTCAGCTGCTTGCCATATCCAAGTTGATAAGTTACTTTCATGATTACGAATCTGTAGAAGGTATGGCAGACAACCACAAATCAGAATGCCAACACGAGCAATGACTGGAGCCCTCCTCTAGGTCACCACAGACAGTGGAACCATTACTTTGTTACCTCAGTGGACTGCTGCATGATATTGTGTGTGGAAATATGGTTTTCATTACAGGCATGCTAACTCCCACGGAGTTGGGTTTCAGAGCAGAGAGATGAATTAAATGCTAAGCGGACAGCATGATGCCTGCTTTGCCTTGAGAAGGCAGATTTGTTTGTTAACCTCTTTTGTAAAGAACTGTTGATGCACTTACTGTTCTTAGCTTTGGTGGAGACAATGCAGACCAAAGAGTTGCAACTACAGGAGAAATGACTGGAAGCCAGTGACCATAACTCTTGCCGTCACAATCAAAGCTTTCTTCATGAGTAGCAGCACTAACTGTTGACTTCATTAAATTTAACTAGCTCTAAACTACCAAGCACAAACTCAAACAGAAACGGTAAAAATGAATCACAACAAGTGATCAAATGATCACTTTAAATAGCATGGGGTGGAGGGATTTATCTTCCCACTGGAGGAACATTATGTGTGTTTAAGTGGGAGCTGGAGCTGGAGCTGGAGCTGGAGAAAATGGCAGGGCTTGCATCAAATCAGCAGAACACAGGCTAGAATGGTGTGGCACAGACACCATTTTGATATCATGAAGGCACCCATAATGCGGAAACTGCAGGCACCGATGAGTTAAATGTTGCAAATAATAATCTTTGATTTTGAAATTTTAAATAAATATTAGTTCTGAAGTTTATAGCATACTTTTAAGTGTCAGTCGGTGTAATCATTTCATCCTGTACCCATACTGTAGAGAAAAGTCAGTGCAACATGTGGACTAGAGGTCGGAGGATAGGATATCTTGTTTCATCCCTATCTGCATGATGATTTCTCAGTACAGACTCCATGAAGCAGGAAACTCCTATCTAAACAAACTTGGTTTCTTTGAATAAGTTATGCAACTTCTTTAAATTCAAATCAGATGTTTGAAGCATCTGATTACTTTTGTTATGATCATGATCATGATGATTTGGAACACACACTCCTACATGTTGTCATTGCTTTGATCATTATGTGTGGGGTGAAGTGTGCAAAGTGACCCCTAACAATGATCATTTTTGATATTTAAAAATTCTCCACTTATTTTGACAACCTTCTTTGTTAAGAATTGTACATTGCGTTAGACTTTTGTAGGAATGTTTTGTTCATCAAGAGAAGGTGTCAGTATTGAGAAGTCAACATACTTCTACCATTTTTCAAATATGCTGTAAATTTCTTCAGGGCTTTGCCTGCCACTTTCCTCTCCTTATGTCATATTTTTTAGGGCTCCATTGATCTCAGCCAAAGGATATTGGGAGAGTCTCTTTGGGAATCCAATGCCTGTGTGTAAGTAACTAAGACAAATATTTTACAGCCAAATACAAAGCTCTCTAATCTAACAAAATGCCAATGGGGCTTTAATCACTCTCCAACATATCAAACCAAATCATTCTTAACTATTTTTAAATAAAATGTTGCGAACTATTTTTAAATGAAATATTGAAACTGTTTTGATAGTTAGTTATTCATAATCAAAGATCAGATCATTCCTAATTAGATGAGAACTATCATGCCAAGGACCAATTATTAAAGAGCATATTTTTCATCGTAAGATCAAATAAAGCATATCTTAGTGAGGCCAGAAATGAGCAATTGCAATTGCAATTTAACACAGATATGTATCAGATTGGAGTTCCTGATTTATTTGCAATGGCCCATATACAGGAGTCCAAACAATTTGGGATTTGAGATTTAAAGGGCTCACTTTGCTTCTTCTCCAGAAGTCTGAGCAATCATTTCTTTTTCCTTACTAGCAGACAACTTTGTGAAGATTATTAGCTCAATAAACCCCTCTAGGTTTAATCTTACCCAGTCATCTCCTTGATGCTGTGGTTCAGATGGCAACATTCATCTCCCTTAGATGCAAAGTTCCTGGTTTCAAGTCTCACAACAACAATTGAGCATAGTAAATGATGGCTCACACTCCAGCGTAGTTCTGAGTGAGTATTGAACTTTTGGAGGCACTATCTTTTGGCTGAGATGTTAGTTTGAGGCGCCATCTGTCCTCTTCAGTTGATGCAAAAGATTCTGTAGTGCTGTTGTGAAGCAAAATAGATATCCTTGATATCGCTGTGACTCAGCTGGTGGCAGGGTTGTGGGGTGTTACCACATAGGGAGCTTAAAGACACCTCCATAGGATAACCTTGTTCAAAAACACAAAATGCCTCATTGAAGGAGCCATCATTGGTTAGTTGAGGATATGTAGGTGGTGCAGTCTATTGAGAGCTGCCCTATTGTTCATTTCTCCAAGTCTTTCCCTGACTCCCGATCTCTGGCCCCAGCCATGATCCTCTCCCCACCTTACCCCTAGTCACCTGGATTTCTCATCTATCCAAGGCATCAGAGGGTGCATGACCAGAAGAAGTCATCCCTGCTAGAAGCATTGCCAGGCAATAAAGAGCTGCTTGCCTCCATTTGGCCAACAGCACTTGAGTGTGGAATTTCAATTCCAGGAATGTTAAATCCTGTGAAAGGCCCATTCCCTGGCCAGCTAAGTGTCTGATATCTTATACAAGCCTTTCCAGTGGAAGTAACAGGTCTTCCTCAATCAAGACAGACAGGACCCTGTTGTCAACAAATTCTGGCCTGGATCTCCAATTGCTTTATTGGTAATAAAACACATTGAGACAACAGGTAGTCATGAATGCTGCTTTGTAAATAAAAGTCATTTCTGTATTATAACAGAGATGACAAGGTGTGGAGCTGGATGAACACAGCAGGCCAAGCTGCTTGGCCTGCTGTGTTCA
>NC_063332.1:155747974-155801173 GCF_021869965.1 Rhincodon typus | reverse complement strand
TGTGTTCATCCAGCTCCACACCTTGTTATCTCAGATTCTCCAGGATCTGCAGTTCCTACTATCTCTGTATTATAACATGTAGTTTGTGGGGAAAGAACATTTTATGTTACATTTAGTAATCAATCCAGTTGTATGATACTAGAATGCCCAAGATAAAAAAAATAGTTGTAGCAATTCAAGATATATTCTCAGGAAACAGAAGTGGGTGGGGACTGGGAGTTGCCTGTCCAGTGGAGAGCTGTCTATCTCAGAATCTTACCCTGTGCTTATAGCAATATGGAGAGGAGCATTTGACAAGTACTTAGACTATTTCAAGGATTCCCAAGCAGCCTTCATTTATTTTTGAGGCCCAGAAAAGTTTCATGTCTCATTAAGAGTTAGAGGTTGCATCCCCATTTTAACTATTTGAGGGAATTGCTCTGTAACTTTTGGGTCCTTTTGATTCCTCCCTATTGATCTTTGGATATTGGTGCAGAGAAAGTGAACAATTAACAGGGTCTTCCTGGGTGAGTTTGTTCTTGAGCCTAACCAATCTGGCAGTCCAATGTTGGCTTGGTCTTTGAAATGGTGACTTTAGGCATCCGCCTCTTCTTCATAACCTTGTCTTTGATTGATTGACCTTGAAATAGGAAACCACCATGTCTGCCTGATGCCATCCATAATCAATGGGGACCATGGGGACTGGAGTACATTGTGGATAATACTAACAACATTATTATTTAAGCGTTATAAGATTCCTTTGACTTTATGGTTAGAATATTCATTAGAATATCCTATGTACCTTTAAAAGGGACACTTTGTTTGATGGTACTCGGACATGTACATTTGCTGGATTGCTGTACATTTTACACATTCAATTTCCCTCAAAGCAATGCAGAGATAACACTAGTTTAAGTCTGTAACAGATTTATTTCCAGTGCTTGAAAATAACTCTTCAATTAAAAAAATGTCCCTACACATGTCCAGAGCTCTGGTTTCTCAGTTATTTTCTCTGTCTAGTTTAAATCTCAGAGGCTACACAAAGGCTTAATCAATTAAACACAGTGAACATAATAATATAATATATAATATAATCAAGCCATTGACAAATTTTAGAAAATAATACAAGTAGCACCCAGGAAATTTTTGGAGAATGATTCTTAATCCTGTATAGCACCAACTGGAATCCAAGGACTTTATATTTTCAGATATTATTTGCAGTTGAAAAGACGATACAGAAATTGTAGCTCCTATTATAACCCAGGTTGGAACTCAAATGGGCTGAGGAATAGGGCAAGAAGGAACCAATCACATTGACACCCCTCCTCACAACTTCCTCAATCCCCCAACAACCACCCCTCCACCCCCCACAATGGTTTTGCCAACATGAGTTTTCCTGATTTTAATGCACAGACTTCATTATGATTGATGGGTTGCCTTTGTCAGTGCATCCACTTTCTCAGCATAATTTCTGTCGGGCACTGTGAGGCCTGATAAATCTACAGCAGTGAAAGGGGATGTTTTTTCTCCCTGACAAAGAGCCACCTTTCACAAATCTTTTGCAGAACGGGATCAGATTGTTCCTTGCAGAAAAGGGCAGCATTACCAAATGGCTCTTGTACCCATATTTCCAAAATGGAAATGGTGATTTAGCCAGAAGAGAAAGTGTTTTCCATTAAAGGCAAATAGTATCCCTTTAAATACTACAGACTGGACAGAGTTTACAACCGGCAGTCAGCCAGCTTGAAGAACTAAACTGGGGATACTTGCACTCTTTGTAAGGAATGTAATTTCAAGCAGTTAACAAATAATATTCCATATTAGCTGCCTTCATGGTAGTTTGGCAGCCAAAGAATCCTTTTCTCATTTGTGGTTTTTTCACTTTCCCCTGTAAAGGGACAACATTTTTCTTTCTCATCCATCAAAATACCCATCAGGAAAATTAGTATGTGAAACTTCATTAAAAATTATGAACTTCATGTTTTTTGGATCAGTTAAGGATGACAACTTAACATTTATCTAGATTTTTTTTTTTCCTTTTTTGTTTCATTGTATTACATAAATCCAACACATCAAAACTAACATCTAGTATTTTGGGAGTGCACAGCCAGTTCAACAGAACAACCAAGCTTCACTGTTTCTTCTTTAGATATATCAACATCCTGCTTGGATAACCAAATATGTTTAACCTGACTGGGAGCAACACTCTAAATAGGATTGCTGATTTAAAATTAAGATCCACTTTGCTTAATATCCAAACCAATACATTTAAAATCCACAAAACCCTGAATCCCAATTAACATTTTATGCAAATCTCGTTAACACATTTCTCAAGTCCTGCAGTAACATCCCATAAGAAATCATCAACACGTATCATGTAATTGCCCGTAAAATATTTTCTGTGATACCAATAAAGAACTGTGGATCTGATTTTAATTGACTACAACTTACCTTCAAGAAAATACACCGATCAAAAACCATCAAAACTGGAAGCATCATGCAGGCTTTAGGCACATTTATTTAGCATTCATTATATTCCTTGTTGCATAAATGTCTCTTTGGCTCCAAAAACACTTTTCCCTGAAAAGCATTACCCTATAAAAATGTGATTTTTATGTCAATTGACCGTGGATATCTGACCAAAAGAAAATTATTTTAAATGTTAGTTTTCCAACTGTGGGAAAATCCAATCAAACATTGTTATCACCCAGTCACACTTCAAAACTCAAGCAACTATTCTCGTTCCAGCTATCTTAGCCTCATCTGCAAAGACATTTTTAGGCTATTTGACTCTCATCTGGTATGTCAAAATAAACTCTCTCCAACTATGTAACTCCCTTTGTTTTCTTTCATTCAATTACCCTTACGTTTATTGACAACCATCACACCTTTGCAATCCTGAGGATCTCTGCTTCTAATTCTTTTGCAGGTCTGTTCTGTGGCCTTTATTTCATTGCCTAACATTTACTTCCACTTTTATTTTGATCAAAACTACTACTGGTAGCGTGCCGTCTTGTAATATTAAAGGTTCCTTAGCCATTAAGCAATCTGATGCAACAGTCACTTCCAGACTCTATACTACAAGTTGCATTGTATTTTCTTATTTAGCACATTTCCATCTCATTCTGTCAGTTCCTCATCTGGCATTGATTCGCACTACTCAGTGAATCAAAACTAATATTTTTACCACTCTGTCCATATACTGAAGAAGTATAAGCACAGCTAGTGCTGTACAGTTAGTACAAAACACTAAGCACAGAACTAAATCTCCTTGTGACCAGTAAAATTTGTTTGAATTCATCATTATCTTCAATCTTTTGCTCAGAGTTCATTATGTGTCATTTTGAGGATATTGTCTTTTCATTTTGGGTAGTTCACCACATAATGAAACTTCACATCACACCTGAAATTTATAAATGTTCCTTGGGCACTACCAGATTCAATAACTCATTAATTTTTATTCCAGATAAAAACCAAAAGAACTGCGGATGCTGTAAATCAGGAACAAAAACAAAGTTGCTGGAAAAGCTCAGCAGGTCTGGCAGCATCTATGAAGGAGAAAACAGAGTTAACGTTTCAGGTCCAGTGACCCTTCCTCAGAACTGATGGTGGCTGGGAAAAGGTCAGTTTATATGCAGAAAATAGGGAGGTGGGTGGGCTAGAGAGTAAACAATAGGATAGAGCCTAGATCGAATTTTTATTCCAGTTTTGTCTTCTACTATCATAACCAGATCTGCTAAAGGTGCTTTTGTCCTTTCACTCTGCCTGCCTATATTTTCTCCATTGTATTGAAACTTCCATCTCATTTCTGGACTATATTGAAATCATTGAGCCTTCTATGCTTTGTGTCACTGAGGTACGCCTCATTTGCTCCATGAAGGCTGAAGGAACTTATCGATTACTCAGGATTTTTATTTAAATACTATGCACATCTAATTCAACAGGTTCTCCATCTGCAATAACTGAATAGCAATTAAAATCAATTACTAGTCCATATGAGAAACCTTAATAGAATCCAGCAATTTTAAAACTAGTATCAGTCCAAAAAGTCCCAAAACTAATTCTGCAAATCTGTAATATAAATCTCTTAAAGTTCATGGTATATTCTTTCATGGTTTTCAAATCTAGCAAATTCTAACCATGCCTCATGAATATTTAACAGGTCATCTCTCTATATCATTCAACAATTCAAACAGAAGATTCAAGCCTTCATCAATATTCATTTGATAGGCAACCATCTAGTAAAGTACTTCAGATTCTCCTCATAGAAAGCAACAATGCCTTGTTTGTTCGTTGGTATGAACATGACCTGTGTTCACATATCCACATCATATTGGATTGAAATTTAATATAATTTCAATTTATTCTTTCCTCTTTTCATATCATATCCTTCACTTTGTTGTCAACCTCTGATGGATGTGGAGCAGCCTCACAATGCAGAGTTTCCAGCAAAAAGGTCCTCATATGATGCAGATAAAATGCAGGAAACTCACAATCTTTCATCTTCAATGGAATATCTTCCAGACGAGCAAGGTGTGTGATGAATGAGAATGTCTTGGGACACTATTGCAAAACTATGTCAGCTGCTAGAACATTTCAGAGGTACGGTGCTATTGACCAAACAAAGGTAGTGTTGACAGCACCACATCATGAGGCACAGTATATATATAAAATGCACCAGCATCTTCCCTAGGGCTATTGAAGGCTGAAGTCAAAAGTCACAAACACCGAGTTATAGTCCAACAGGTTTATTTAAAATCACAAGTTTTCGATTGCTGTTTTTTTATCAGGTAAAGTAGAGGGAGGCACATGTGCACAGAATATATCAGTGGAGAGACAAGGGCAAGTTAAGAGTGTCAACAGATAAAAACAAATAGTGTGAGTAGAGTGCCAATAGGCTGAATAACAAGTCTTTGCAGGTAATGATGAGTGTCAACAGATTAATAGAAATAATGTGAATAAAGTGTTGACATCTAAGTAACAAGTGAAGGGATGACCTATGAACCGATTAATTAAGGCAGAGAGATAATAATCAATAATCAAAAGTAAGGTGGTACTAGAGACAGTCCCAACAAAAACCAGAATGGCCTCCTCAGAAGACAGACACGAGACACGACCGACAGAGTACCCTTCGCATCCAGTGCTTCCCCGGAGCAGAGAAACTACGCCATGCTCTTTGCAGCCTTCAGCATGTTATCGATAATGATGAACATCTCACCAAGGCGACCCTACGCCTTCACTATTCTCCTTCAAATAGCCACCTAACCTCAAACAAACCATTGTTCATAGTGAACTATCCAACCTTCAGGAGAACAGCAAACACGACACAACACAACACTGCCACACCAGCCTGTGCAAGACATGTCAGATCAAACTACCATCACACATGAGAACACCACCCACCACGTACACAATATGTACTCCTGTGACTTGGCCAATGTTGCCTACTTCATACACTGCAGGAAAGGATGCTCTGAGGCATGGTACATTGCTGAGATAATGCAGATGCTCAGACAATGGATGAATGGACACCGCACAACAATCGCCAGGCAGGAATGTACACTCCCAGTTGGGGAACACTTCAGCGGTCAAGGACATTCAGCCTATCTTTGGGTAAGTATTCGCTGAGGCGGTGTCCGAGATACACAACAATACAGAATCGCAGGGCAGAAGCAGAGAGCCAAGTTCTGCACTCATGACGATGGCCTCGACCATGATCTTCAGTTCATGTTGCACTGTATGTAACCCCACCATACTGTTCTGTGTTTGCAAAATCTTCCTAACTGTTCTGTTTTGATACCATTACCTTGATTACTTTTTCTCTCTCTGCCTTAATTAGTTTGTACAGTTTTTGACTACTTGTTACTTTTGTTAGACCCTCATCATGTGACTCCAATACCTACTCATGTTATTCCAGCCAATTGGTTTGTCTCTACTACCACCTTACTTTTAATTATTGGAAATGATATTGCTGTCTTAATGAATCAGTTCATAGGTCATCCCTTCACGTGCTACACAGCTGTCAACACTTTATTCACATCACTTGAGTTAATCTGTTGACACTCTTAATACCTGGAATTATCTTGCTATTGTCTCTCTGCCTAATAATTCTGCGCCGATGCGCCTCTCTCCACTTCACCTGATCAAGGAGCAGCACTCAAAAAGCTTGTGAATTTAAATAAACCTGTTGAACTATAACCTGGTGTTGTGTGACTTTTGACTTTGTCCACCACAGTCCAACTCCAGCACCTCCACACCATTGAAGGCTATAACATTTCTCCTCAGGATAAGGTGCCCATGGTTGCGCTGGTCTAGTCATTAGTTATAGTACAGTTGGTTCTGCTATAATGTGTATTCCAGCAACGCGAATTGTCTATAATGCGACTGACGAATAGAGGAATGCTATTTCTAAAACCCGAACTTGTGTTGGCTATAACATGATTTCATTGATGTGTGGAAGAGTACGCATTGACATTACATGATCATTTCACAGGCTTCGTCCTGTGCATGCGCAATGTTAGAACCGAAAGAGTCTCAAGAATGCAATTGACATTATCGTGGAGGCCTGGGGTGACGTCAGTAAGGGTTGCTTGTATGCTATTTGGCGGAAGCTTCTCCCAGACTTTTTTCAAGATTTTAAAATCTTTGACCTGTCAGAGGAGCTCCCAAGAATCAAAGAACATTGTGTTGATCTTGCAAAGCAAGTTGGATTTGAACAAGTGGAGAGTGAGGATGTTGAAGAGTTGCTTGAGTCCCACAGTGAAGACCTCTCTACAGCTCATGTACAAGAACTTGATACTGAGGGGGAAGTAGAAGCTGGAGATGAAGAAGATGAAGTCCAGGATGCAGCACCATGAGAGCTTTCCACTTCTGTTTTGTCTTCTATCCTAAGGGAAATTAAGAAGCAGTTGCAGCTCTTACAGAACAATAATTACAATGCAGAATGCAGCAGAGTAACAATTTGCGGAACAAGATCTTATTTGGCACCCTATGAACAGCTTCTTCATGAAAGAAGAAAAAGGGCAAAGCAGCAAAAACTGGATGTCTTTTTTAAGCCAACCCCCAAGAAACAGTCAGAAGACAATGAACCACAGCCATTCACTTCTGGATTAACTACTTTTCACCATAACCCTGCAACCACAACTGCACTTGATGGTGTTGATAATAATGATGATGACCCTCAGCCCCTGCATTAACAATAGAGCAACCTCAAAACCTCCTCCCTATCAAGTCATCTTGACATTTTTTCAAAGTAATATGTTAAATTTACTTTTATTTCATTATTAGATATGAATTAAATATTTATTTAAATGGTGCTATCCTCTGTGTTGGGCTTTTGAGTGATATTTTTGATGGTCTGCCCCTAACCCTGCTTTTCCCAAAGGCCGCGTTATTTCCATAGCATGACTTTCTATAACACGATGTTGCACATGAACACAACAATCGCGTTATAGCAGAACCGACTGCACAGTATAGATAAAACACACTGCATTGTCCTTTGTATGCTGTGCTCTGGACAACTAGAGCAGTCGACCAGGATATCTGATGGACCATAAGGGTCATAGAATTATATAATTGCTACAGTGTGGAAACAGGCCATTCGGCCCATACCAACCCTGCAAAGAGCATCTCACCCAGACTCACCCCTTGCCCTAGCCGTGCATTTCCCACCCTCAACACTATGGGCAATTTAGTATAGCCAATCCACCTAACCTGCACATCTTTGGACTGTAGGACGAAACCGGAGCACCCAGAGGAAACCCACGAAGATAAGGGGAGAATGTGCAAACTCCACACATGCAGGTGTCCGAGGCTGGAATCGAACCCGGGTCCCTGGCACTGTGAGGCAGCAGTGCTAAGCACTTTGCCACCCTGTGAGATCATGAGCATTCTTTCAAGAATGAAACTGAGGATGTTGATCAAGAGGAGCATTACGTTCACCATCTTACGCATTGACAATGACACCTTGTACAGGATTTCTTTCACTTTCAATAGAACTGACTTGGATGAAGCCATCATGAATGATGAACGTTGTACAATTACCTGTGAACATCCCTACTTCTGACCTTATTATAGAGGGATGGTCATTGATCAAGTAGCTGGGAATAGCTGTGCACAGGACACTGAACAGGCCCTACAGAGATGTCCTGGAGTTGAGATGTTCGACCTTCAACAACCACAAACATATTCCTTCGTGCCAGATATGACTCCAACCAGCAAGAATGCCCTCTCCAATTCCCATTGACTCCAGTTTTGTTAGAGCTCCTTAATACTGCACTCACTCAGATGCAGTCTTGATGTCAAGTGCAGACACTCTCAACTCATGCTTGGAATTCAGCTCTTTTTTCCATGTTTGAACTGAGGCTGTAGTGAAGTCAGGAGCTAAGCGGCCCTGGCAGAACCCAAACTGAGCATCACCGAGCAGGTTGTTGTTGAGCAGTTGCTGCTTGATAGTGCTATTGATGCCTGCTTGCATCACTTTACTGATGATCAAGAGTAGCCTGATGGGATGCTAATTGACTTGTTAGATTTTTCTTCTTTTTGTCTACAGATATACCTGGGCAATTTCCCACATTGTTGGTTAGATGCCAATGTTGCAGTTATACTTGGATAGCTTGACTAGGAATGCAGCAGGTTTTGGAGCACAAGTCTCAATACAGTTACCGGTATTTTGTCAGGGGGTCATAGTTTTTTGCAGTATGCAGTGTCTGTAGCTATTTCTTGAAATCACAGTGGAGTTCATAAATTTGGCTGAAACTGGCATCAGTGATACTATTGACCACTGAAGGAGAATCATCCACTCAGCACTTCTGGCTGAAGATTTTTGAAAAGTCAAATTTTGAGAAAATTCAAGCCCTTAGTTTATACCTGTTACCTTTAGCCAACAATTCTCTGCTGCCAAATTGTATTCTAGTAAGCTAGGTGGTGAACGATAGAACCGGAGCCAATCTTTACATACTTTTCTAATCATTATATGTAGATATATATTACATTTCATGAGACAATGAGCGTATTTTCATTCTGCTCCCATTTATAGGAATCACCAGTTAATGACCACTACTTGCATATAATTAAATGCAATTAATACATAATCAATAATTTTGTTACAGATGGCAAATCTTAAAATTGCATTAAAATAACAAGAATGCTGCTGTGTAATATATTAAGCTATTGATAACTTAATTATCAATTAGATTTCATTTTCATGAATGTGCATACAAGGCCATGGGCCAAGTGTTGGAAAATAGGATTAGAATAGCTACCCATAGAGTCCCTACAGTGTGGGGGCAAGCCATTTGGCCCATCGAGTCAACACCAACCCTCCAAAGAGCATCCCACCCAGACCCATCCCATTCATGTAACCCTGCATTTCCCACCTATCCTGCACATCCCTGAACACAATGGGCAATTTAGAATGTTCAATCCACCTAACCTGCACCTCTTTGGACTGTGGGAGAAAGCAGAGCAAACCTGCACAGATGCAGGGAGAATGTGCAAACTCCACGCAGTTGCCAGAGGGTGGAATCAAACCTGGGGCCCTGGTGCTGTGGGCCATTGTGTTGCCCCAGTTAGTGGTTGTTTTTGACCGGTGTGGATGCAATGAGCCAAAGGGCATGCTGTAGATCTCTATGACTTTATAGCTCTCCGGTATCCTCACAGATTCTAGCTGGAAATTTCTGTCCATATGGAAAGTATACAAAATACCCATTCAGACTTTCAGTCTCTGTTCAAGTTCTCCGTGCTTCAAAACAACATAAAAATCAAAGATACAGTGTGATACCTGCCAAATAAATGTGATGCCTGCACAATATCAAGTACCTATGCCAGCCAGCAAAGTAACAAACTGATGTCATTTTGGTCTTATTTTGGGTAACCTGAACATAAAACAAAAACAGTATTAACCTAAATTAACATTGATTTCATTTAATCCCTGAAATTAGTATTACTTTTGATAGTTCATTTTTAAAATTTCTTGGATCAGTTTTCCAGTTAAAATAAGAAATTGCTAATGATTTTGTACAGATTTTCTCTACCTATTATAGTACAGTTAGTTTTAAATACCTTCACTTCCTTTATTATACTTGCGCTAAACTCTTGAATCTTGTTTCATAAGAGAACTTACAATAAAATAATTAAGCTGAATAGAAACACGGTATAGTTCAAAAGAATATATAGCCTTTAATAATTCATTGCTAAAGAAAAGTGTACAGAGTTAGCAATTATCTTTTACAAATGCCTTCAGAACTGAAAGCCATCTGATTAGATACTATTCACTGTTGTAACCTGGTTCAGATAAAATATTTGCACTTTTAGTCAATTAAAGCAAGAAATTTGCATTTAATTTATGTTGTTACATAGATTTCACTCATACGACAGAGGAATCATACAGCAATAAATGATGTTTGCTCTCTCCCTTTGTTATATACTGGAAAATGAATTAATGATATGTAGAAGCTGATCATCCTACCACACACAGAACAAGAACAGAATATCTGATTACCCCTATAGTGTCCATAACTTTAATGGAGATTCACCTTTCACTCCTATTCTTTTTCTCCCTGATGATAATACCTGACCTCTTCTTGGCACTCATTCAGGACGATGTCTTTTCAAATAAATTTAATGTATATAAAATGTGGATTGGAGCATTCAATTTATAATTCCATGGATCAAGAAGGTTACATTGAATGTTCTTCACACAAGATACGACAAATTAGACAGAACACTGTTTTAGCCAATGCAGAAATTCATTCCTGTAGTTGTTGAACAGGTCTCACTTTCTACCCTATGCAGATAATAAAGGCCTAACATATCAGGTATTTGCCTCTTTCACCCTGTGAATTATTTGGTTTGCTACAACAGAAGAATCAATCACCACACTTGCTTTAATCACATGACAAGTAGTACCATAAACTGAGAGGGGGGAATCATAAAACCCCTACAGTGTGGAAACAGGCCATTCGGCCCATCAAATTCAACTGACCCTACAAAGAACATCCCATCCAGACCCACCCCTCCCCTATCCCTGCAGTTCCCAGGGATAATCCACACATTATGGGTAATCAACACAGTATGGGTAATTTAGCATAGCCAATCTATCTAACCTGCACATCCTTGGATTATAGGACGACACCAGAGCACGCAGAGGAAACCCATGTAGACATGGGGGAATATGCAAACTTCACACAGAGAGTCACCTGAGGGTGGAATCAAACCCAAACTCCTAGCACTATAAGGCAGCAGTGCCAACCACTGAGCCACCGTGCCACCCACTGGGAGTTGGTGACATGTTTTAGTTCTTCTGCTGTTTCCTGCAATTTAAGGGAACTTCAACGCATGGCTGCCTGAGCAAGCTAACAGGCACAAGGCCATTCAGACCAAATGTTTTGAAGAGTCCTTGCAGCTGGAAAAGAAAATCAAGAAGGTAGATAGATCTTTAGATTTCTGAATCTTTGGAATTGGTTGTCCTACACAGCACTCTCTCAAAAAATCAGGAAGGTTTCTAGCTTGATAGCAAATCCTACAACTGCAGCTTGAGATTTACAAGCACGCCTGTGTTCCTGTCCAGAACTTCCCAGTTCAAGGTTCTTCTTTGGGATAGGTTTGCCTCAGAGGTGAAATTCAGATCTACAAATGCCCAAGTCTGTCAATTTTTGAAACTTTGACGCCTGGTAAGGGGAAGCATACTGCGAATGCAAATTACATATGAAACCCCAAACAAATATAGAGGAACGAATATTGGGCTACTGAGTTAACTTGAAGTTTCCTTTTATAAAGAACATAACACTATGGAACTCATGTACTCTTGGTATTATCAATAGAGTACACGATATCTAATTAGTTAAATGTGATATCAATTAAGTTAATACAGGATTTGTTAAGCTGCTAATTGCACTCCTTCCCTGGGTCAGTATTTTTCTTGTTCACCTAAGTTGACTCAGTATGCATAATGGCAGACGTTTGTTTAGGAATGAAAGGCAATTAAAACTTGGATGTTTCTTATCAGTGTCCAAAGGAAAATTACAATATATTAGCGATACAAAACTTATCATTCATGCATTTACTTGGCAACATCCATGTTGTAGCATGAGCACTTTATCCTCTGGCTGCATGTTTGCCAAGCTGGGGAGGCTTTTCTTACAGCCTGCTTCACTTGTTCTCAGGTTATTACTTAAATGCTGTAATGTAAGTCTATTAGTGTCTATACTGCAAATGGTGATGTGAATTTTTAAGTCCCTTGCTGATATACTATATTGCATAAAATCATAAAAGCAAACTAAATTACTGAACATTCTTTACATGCAATTTATAAAACAAAGTTAAATGAAAATTGAGTCTCTTATGTGACTATATACTGTTGAATTCTATTGCCTACGCAATTCCGATTAGCACTGTTATATAAATTTATATCTGCAGTGCCTTCCTGTTAATGAACAGTTTAGTTGAATAGGCTTGCTCAAAGCACTTCTTAGCCAGATTAAATGAAAAGAACAAAGATCATAGTTAGAGCTAATTGCGCGATTAAAATAATTGTGAGAATACACAATAACAAGATTACATCAATTCATACCATAAATTACTCATTACCTCATTTCTTTCCTCTAAAAAACGAGCATAAAAATGGATAACTTCATAAATTTACAATTTTGTTCATTCAGAATTAAAGAAGAATCAAGAGCTCTGAAAGACCTTATCAAGCCAACAGAAAATATATATTGCCTTTTAAATTAACTGGTTGTTGCCAAGAATGCTTTTCGTACAGTATTTTAAAAATTTACAAAGGTAAAAAGTGCTGCACAATGTATCCACAATCACAAACAGGTGGCAAAAGTAAAACTCAGTAACAATGCACTAGTAACAAAAGACTCAGGGGCCTTCTGTGACAATTTGGGATAGGGGAAGGGTGACAAAATGTTGTAGAAAGGCGTTGGGGAGCTTTGCTGACAACCTTACCATTTTACCAGAGAGATCAACATCCTGGCAGGAGGCTTTTAAAGCCGGTAAAAGCCACTTCCCACTTGCTTTGGTATATTGCATACGTCAAGGAGCCCAGACATATAGAGAAAACAACTCAGCCATACCTGATGACCTTCCAATGGACTTGAAATGGACCTTCTTTTTCAGGTATTCTGTGACCCACAGAGGGCCCACTGTAGCAACGGCTTCTCCTAATGACAGTGTCACCAGTATTAAATGAGATCATCCCTGTCACATATTGGAACACACTTCACAATTGAGTTGTAACACTATACCACTAGATGCACAACTTTGGCACACCATATCTACTATCTAGCTATTCACTGCCATTCAAACAACCTGCACTGTTGTCTACTTCACAGATCTTACTAACACAGACATATCTCACAGCTCTTCCTCGTGAGGCATCATACAAAAAAACATACCTGCCAATGTATTCATTCACAATCTTTATTCTTGCTCTTCCGGGATGAGATAGCACAACAGGAGCTTGCTGGGGAGAAGATGCATGATGGCATGATATCACTCGCATTAAGGAAGCACTGCTGGCTATAATAATGAGGAGAGCAGCAGATGGAAATTGCCTATAGGTACATGACATTCCAGCCTTCATAACAATATTGGAACTGTTCCTGACCTTCAGTCAACTAAATTTATGCTCGTTGTCAAGCCTGTGTACGCTCTTATCAGACAACTTGTTTCATAGTGACCACAAGCACTATGTTATAACCCTTCCAGTTCTATCATTGTAAGTTATCAGCAATAAGAACCACTTCATCTGTGGGCAAAATAGAAGAGGAGGGAGAGACAACAGAAACCCCAGGAAGAGATGAGGAGGAAGATAATGAAGAAGACCCCAACACTATGCCAGGCTCTAGCTTAGAAATATTCACTATACATAGTGAAGAGGCTCAGGTAGAGGAACAATTCTAACAGCAGGGTGCACAATTAGTGAGCACTATCCGCACCACATGGAATTTTTTAAAATTCGTTCACAGGACGAGGACGTCACTGGCTAGATTAGCATTTATTTCCCAGAGTCAACTACATTGCTCTGTGGCTAGAGTCACATGCAGGCTAGACCAGGTAAGGACGGTATTTTCCTTCCCTAGAGGACATTATTGAACCAGATTGGTTTCCCTCACTCCAATAATTGATTTATGATCAACAAGATATTTGTCATTCCAGACTTTTATTGAATTCACAATCCACCACCTGCCATGACAGGATTTGAACCCAGATCCATCAAACATTACCTGGGTCTCTGAATTAACAGTCCAATGATAATACCACTAGGCTATCATTTCTAACTGACACCATAGATATTTTCTTGCCAGATGATATGGTTGTATAGTAGTTCTGCTAGTCAAGTGATGACACTGCAGGACCAAGCTTCAGAAGAAGGCTGATGGATTTGGAAAAGCAAATTTTTCCTGCAGTGAACAGCCTGCCTGAAAAGTTGTGGATCATGGCGAGGGGAATAGAGGACTCTGCCTATTGCTTAAACAAAGGCTTGATACTGAATCCATTCTTTCCAGTGTAGAGGTGCTGACCACGTCGAACCAATGACCTATAGAGACCAACATTATGCAACAACTGATCACTGAGGCAAAGTTTCCACTGCAGCTTCCCAGTAATAACCCCGAAGCAAAAATTAAAAAGAAAATTCTCTGCTGTTTTGTCTACACATATCTCCAACTCTAAAGACAACAGGAAAACTGAAGGAGGCCTAGGAATAAGTTTTATCCTACTAAATGGATAATGAAGATAATTATGGAAGCCAACACAACATCAGAATGTAGAAGTGTCAACTTAAGATAACATATCTCTGCCAATTCACCAAATACACCATTTCCAAAAAAGGATGCAGTAAGGAAAGTGCTCTACTATCTATCACTCTATTACACTACAATGACCATGTCTAAAACATCTGACAGCAAAAAAAACAACAGACAGGGAATATCACTGAATTAATAATCCCTAAAGGCCTGTGATTGTTGGGTCTACCTGCTGAAGAATAACTACAGTTGGAAACTGATACAATTGCCACTGTGAATCATGCCAGGTGATTTCTCCCTTATAGTGAAGTGCAATACATACTCCCAAAAATTGTCAGACAACATCAATCAGAATGGCCGACGTACAGACCAAACAGTCTGGAGTCCCTTCCTGATTACATTGGCACCTAAAAGCCTGGTCTACCTGAAAAGAGAGTAAGATGAAGCCATCTTCAAATACGTTCAAAAGCTCTTTATCATTCTCTTTCATTTAATGATTCATGATTTTCACATATAGGGACAACCTTTTCTAGCTGTAGCTTCCACAATATAGACTATGCTGATTGGTATATCAAGTATGGATGAGTTAAGATCTTGTCCAAGTATGATCTAAGGACTTATTTCTTTTCTCATTGTCAGCTATAGTCTGTAAGGTATTCTATACAGCCACCTCAACCAGTTTATTCCTCATAAAACGCACTTACCCAGGTTCTGCTACTGTATGATACAAACAAAAGTTTGTGGTTCAAACATAATTTTATTGAAAAAGTCACAAGTTAAAGAAACAATTCCTACACAACAAATTAAGCTAACTTTTCCTCAAACTAGGTTGACTGCCTGAAAAACACACATACTACCCATTCTGGTGAACTTGATTGAGCTGCTGGATTCAATTCACTCAGCTCTGTAGATGGGTGCACTCTATATCTTCTTGGTTCAAAGGTAGGTCTTGCATGGATTCTGCACTGGCCAAGTCTTCACTGAGGGAATGGCCGACAGGTGTCCCTTCTTATCCCCCTTTCTAAGCCCTTCTGGAATGTTCTCCAAATTCAGTCAATGCTACCCAATGATTGATCCGTGGGGCCGAGGGGTCTGGCTGAAACTGGGGATTACACAAACATAATGTCTCTAGCATTACTAATCTGGCTGAATGAGTTTCAGGTCATAACAACTCTCCCATCCTTCAATATACAATACAGGTCTGGCCTAATCCTTGTTGGCTTTTGAATTGTGGTAACCATGCCCCTTTGCATTCCATTAGGCCTTACTTGCAGAAACTGTTTAGCGGACTTTATGTTAGGCCTAGTTGTTCAGACCATTGGCAATTTGACCACACACCAACTGAAACAAACAAAATCTCCTTCAGTTTCTGTTCCCCAGACCGGTCTGTTCCATATTATTCATCAGAGGTGACATAGCTGAGCATAATCCTGAGCAATGAAAGATCTTGTCCAAAGTCAAGTGTACTGTATTGGTTCAGTCTTACTCCATTGATTCTTTCAAATATAATTCTATATAACTACTGGAAATGAAAATTGTTGCGATGTTTAATGCCCACATATGTTTTACAGCAAAACCCAAAATATTGAAGCTTAATGACAACCAGACTCCAGTATGATCATTTTCAATTTTAAGTTTCAATTTTCCCTTGTAGTGATAATATAGACTTACTGAAGCATGTTTTCTTGACTCTCATTATAGTATTGGAAAACAGCACTTTGGCTATCTTCTGTCTACTGAAGATTCAGAAAGCAAGTTTACAGAAAGCATTTTCCACTAAGTAAAGAAATTTGTATTCCTGTTACTCTGTGTTAACTCAAAGCTATTACAATATAGCAAATGCTCCTAGTGGTTTTTCTCTTCTTGATTAATGCCTTGTAACTGTAAAGTTGAAAAAGTATTTTTTATTAAGAACATCCATGAAGAGTCTTCAGGCTAATCCATATCCAACAAGCTCAATGGCAGTCAGTAATAGTGAATAAATTTTGTTCTAGCCAGCAACATCCATGTCCCATCAACGAGTGCAAAGAAATTGCTATAAAAACTCTGATCACCTTTTGACAGCTACGGCAAATTGCACCATAGCAGTAAGATGATCTAAAACAATCAACAACACTCTACATAAAACAATCCACAGCATTTAAAAAAACCGGTTTGTCCTATCTCACAAAAATTTCAGAACCTGGATCTAGCTCTATAAATTTATTGAAGGCTAACTAGTCTTTCTTTGAGCCACAGCCTATTTATTAAGATTCGGGAAATCCATCTGTTAGTTTTTGACATGACTTGTTCATTGACAAACAGACATGTGGAAAGAATGATAACATATTGTTATGACACAGGAATAGTATTGCAATATGGATTTGCAACACAGTGACCCAAATGTTCCTAACCAGACTTTACAATTAACAGATCTTAGATAACAAGTTTCTAGCTTAACTAAAAATTAACATTTTCTTATTAGTACTATAACTTTAGAAGGACAAGGCTAAACAATAAGTTAATCTAACTAATCTGTATGATTTAAACACAATCTTCTTTGTTCCTCTCCCCCGCTCACACAGACAGACAGACTGACTGATATGGTTAAGGGATAAATTAAGATTAAAAAAAGTATCGTAATTTGCTATTTAAATTAAACAGCATTAAGTGATAAATGATCTGTGGTTGAGCTTGGATAATGATCTATTCACAGGCATGTATACTTCCATAACTATTTACTCACCTTTCACAGCTTGGGATTCTTTTCTCAGATCATTCAACAATTCTTTAACTGAATAGAAAACTAGAGAGTGTAAAACATAGCAGGGAGTCCTGAAACTTCCAAATTCACTCTGCACCTGCCAAAAACCAATCAGAACTAGTTTTCTCCTTTTTGTTCAACATTTTTAATCAATATTCTCTGTGGTGGGCCAGTGAGCGTTAGACCTCCTTTAATTGACAAACATTTAACCAGCTGCCAGCCCTGGGTGTGGCAATACTTGCTGTCAAATTACTTACAGTCTTCTTTAGATCATCAATTAAGTTACATTATCTTCAGGCCAGTCACCAACAGCAAACCCCTACGTTTGTTTTCTTCTCTTTTAAAACACACAGCTGTTCAAAGTTCAACTCACCCTAATCTCAATTTATATTTCCACCAAAAATGGAGAAAAATGAAAGAAAAATAGTGCGGGTCTCTACAATATCCTCTGCCAGCCTTCCATGGCAGAGGTAATGTACGATTGTTTTGATGGCTTGGCTGTATCTTTTATAGTTCAAACTAAATTTTATATTTTCTCAAACTTTATTAAATTGTTACATTTTCAACAACTACTATAAACATATCTGGACCACAAAGGCCATAGTTAGGTGCTTTGTTCTTCTATTTGATCATATTGCCGAAATCATTTATTCATGGGACAGATTTCGCAAGGAATTTCATGATGTCACAGCTGATGCTATTATAGTAGTTGTTTAGCTTTTACATCTTGTCTATAATAGAGTGGCTTACCGCATAAATATTATTGACTCAGGGGATTATTCCAAATCCATTAATCATTTATCTGCGGTTTAACAACTTCTAATCATTCAAAATGAGGTTTAGCCATTACCTGTGACTACAAAACAGAAAGTGTGATCCCTTAGCACCATGAAACTTCTTCATGTGATAAAATTTTTCAATTTGCAGTTGAACAGTAATATGGAAATTAGAGGTATCATCCAGTGAAGAAACAATTTTGGACAGCAACTGGAAAATGTTGCCAATGGAACTTTGAATAAAGTTTTCATTAATGATTGTCCTTAGACCAAAGTAAACTATGACCTTCCTCATTGTTTCATACAATGCCATATGTATATATGTGGCAGGATTTTCATCCCATTATAGGGATGAGAATGGAGGTGGAAGGAAGTCAAATGTTGTGCCTTTGGCCAAACTGTCAACATAATCCTTCTCCCAAACCATTTTGCCAGAGGTAAGATTAGGCAGGCAAGTTTAGATAATCGACCAAAGTTAGTAAATGGCCAATTAGACTAATTGAGAGAGGCCAATTGGAAAATTTCTATTGTCCTCCAGCCATATGAGGCTTCAGGAATTCAACCAAATGCCTAAGGTGACCTTGCAATGGCAGACAATTAGTCCAGCATTCCAGAGAAACTTGGAGGCCATCACTGCTTGCCAGGCCACAGCACTGGCTGAAGATTGCCAATTCCTGCGAAATGATGGGTTAGTGGTTGTAGCTTCATTATATATTTAATTTTTTTTAAGAGTGACAGACTGAAATGGCTGAATGTTGCTCTTTTTGTGTGTCCCAACTGTACAACATCACGAACTATCCTGCTCCTCTTAACTGGATGGTCAACCTGCTTTTTTGCTACAAATTGGCCAATTCATGGAAAATCTCCACCATGTGACTGTTCCCATACAATGTAAGGTTATAATCCTCATTTGAGACCAACATCAGAGTCCCTACCCAAAATCCTACCCTTAGGATAGAAATGTTAGTGAAAGACTGTATAACAGGTGATAACAAAGGAGCAAATTATTTCTCCTTTTTAAATTTCTATGAAAGTCATCAGAACTGATCTTGATTATAATATAAATGGTGTATTTACATCTTAGCAAGAGTCACTGAACAGCAGTGATGCTACAAGAATGGTAAGTATGGTGTTCTCAGAGTGCTGAATGAAATTATGTAAGGGAGGCAATGGTCTAGTGGTATTATTGCTAGACTATTAATCCAGAAACTCAGCTAATGTTCTGCCTGAGTTAAAATCCAACCATAGCAGATGGTGGAATATGAATTCAATAAGGAATACGGAATTAAAGGTCTAATGATGATCATAAAGTCATTGTTGATTGTTGGAAAAGCCCATTTGGTTCACTAATGCCTTTTAGGGATGGAAATCTGCCATCCTCACCTGGTCTGGCTTACATATGCCTCCAGACCTATAGTAATGTGGTTGACTCTTAACTGCCTTCTGGGCAATTAGGAAGGGGCAATAAATGCTGGCCAGACGAGAGACAGCCACATCCTGTGAATGAATTTTAAAAAAAAGTCCTGGCTATTGCCCTACCTGAGATCTGATCTGGAAACTGCTAAGTCAATACAATTCAGTATCGTAGTAGTTTTGCATTTATCAGTAAGCTACTTTTACATTCCTGAGCCACGTTCACGTTGTACTGCTTCCGAGTGTCTTAAATGATGCCATAATTGTACTAGAAACAAGCAAATAAGTAGAACAGGTGCCTCAATCTGGCTTCATATTCAATAAGAAGATGGCATTGAAACATAGAAATATCATAGCAGATGTAGGCTAAGCAGCGTCCTTGAGATTTTTCCACCATGCTAGATCATGTCTGTTCCAATCACTGAATGCCATTGTCCCACATACTGAGATACATTCTAGGGCTGATCAGAGAGAAACTCATAATAAATCTGGTACCACGCATCAAGATAGGATCAATTAATGACCTCACAATGAAGCCACCCAACGGAAAGATGACCATAATATGACTGAATTTTACGTTTGGTTTCATGGAGAGAGGACTAGGGAAATTACAAGGGCATGAAAGCAGAGCTGGTCAAAGTAAATTGGCAAGTTAGGTTAAAAAGGTAGGTCAAAAGAGATGCAGTGGCAGACAGTTAAGGGGATGTTTCAGAATACATAGAATAGATATAGTCCAGTGTAAGAAGAAGTCCAAAGGATGAACTCACCATCTGTGAATAACTACAAAGGTTACAGAAAGTATCAAACTTAAATAAAATGCACTTAATTGTACAAAGACAGGTGACAGGTTAGAACATTAGACAGAATATTTTTGAAAAAGATGGAGGAAAAAAATAGAAGATGAGGAAGAAGTAGAGGATGAGGGAAAGCGAGCCAGAAATATAAAAGCAGGTAGTAAAAGTCAGATGGCACAGGAATTGTTGCTAGGAACTCAACTGTTTGCAATTTAGTTAAATTTATTAGATGGAGGGATGGAACATATGGTGGTAAAATGTTATGATGACACAATGATGGATAGGAAAGTAAGTTGTGAAGTGGATATAAAGAGGTGCAAAAATATATCAATAGGTCCAGTTGGCGGGCAAAGATGTGGAAAATGGAGTATAATGTGGGAAAATACGAATTTGTCAATTTTCACAAGTAGATTCAAAAAGAAAGCATACTATTTAAATGTTGTAAGATTGCAGAGCTCAGAGATACAAGGGAGTCTGGGGTATCTTTGTGCATTAATCATGGAAGTTTAATATACAGTTACAGAAAATAATTAGGAAAGCTAGTAGAATGTAATAATTTACTGCAAAGGGAATTGAATACACGAATATTGAGGTTGTGCTTCAATTATACAGAGCACTGGTAAGGTCACATCTGGAATACTATGTACAGTATGGTCACCTAATTTAAGGAAGGATCTAAATTCATTGGAAGCAGTTCCAAGTGTTTTATCATATTAATACCTAGAATAGGTGGGGTTGTCTTACGAGAAAGGGTTGGGCAGGCTAGGTTTTCATCTACTGTAGTGTGGAAGATTAAGAGGAAACTTGATTAAAACATATAAGATCCTGGGAGATCTTGACAGGTTAGGAAAAGGGGTTTCCTCCTACGGAAGGATCAACAACTAGGGGTCATTATTTAACATGAAATGGTCACCCATTTAAAACAGAGATGAAGTGATTGTTTTGTTCTCAGAGAATTGTGAATCTCTGCAATTGTCTTTCTGAAAATATGGTGGATGCAGAATCCTTGAATATTTTAAAATCAAAGGTGGATAGATTCTTGGTAAGCAAGGAGGTGAAATATTGTTACTCATAGTAGTAGGAATATAGATGTGAAAGTACAATCGGATCAGCCTTGATCTTAATCCATGACAGATCAGGCTTGAAGAACCAAATGGCTTATTCCTGCTTCTTGTTCATGTGTGCACGCATCTATTTGGCATTTACTATCCTACTGTCTGATTGAGCCCTTAACTCCATTTATCCTGCCTGCCCCCAAAAACCTTGATCTTATAGGTTAAAAGGCTCAGTTACTCAGCCATAGATATATTCAATGACCTAACCTCCACTACTTTCCATGGAAGAAATTTCTCATTTTAGATTTAAATGGGAGGCTTTTTTTTAAACTCACTTCAGTTCTAGATTCTGCTAGGAGGCAAAAGATCTTCTCAGCACATACTCCCGTGAGCCCCCTGAGAACTTACAATTTTCAATAAAATCGCCTCCCTTTTTTCTGAACACTCCAAGCTGCTCAACCTTTCCTCTTAAGACAATTATTTCATCCCACAAATCAGCCTAATGAAAATTCCATACAATGCATCCAATGCAAGCATATGTAAGTATATAGAAGTTTGTATACACGTACGAACAGATTCAAGAACAAATTCTTCCCTGCTGTGATGCAACTTCTGAATGGACCTCTCAAATTTTGAATTTAAAGTTGATCTCGCTCTCTGTGCACCTTTTCTCCAGCCATAACATTATGTTCTTTGTTCTGTTCTGTGACTGTAATGCACTTTGTATGGTATGATTTGCCTGTACTGCACACAAAACAAAACTTTTCACTGTACCTAGGTACATGTGACAATAATAAATCAAATCAAATTGAATCAAAATTATATGAGGTCTTGAGGCATAGTGGTGGTGTCCCTTTGATCTAGGAGGTCCGGGTTGAAGTCACACCTGCTCTACAGGTTTATAATAGAATCTCTGAACAGTTTCATTGAAAAATATCTATCCTGACATAGGTAATGAAACAAAAACTATATAAAATCCCCTAGGTGTGGTCTCACCAACCCCTGTATGATTGGAGCAAGGCTGCCCTACTTTTATACCCCACCCCCTCTTGATAAAGGATAGCCTTCCATTTATATTCCTAATTACTTGCTGTACCTGCATTTGGATGGCATGAAGGCCCAGTGGTTAGCACTGCTGCCTCACAGTGACAGGGATCCAAGTTCAATTCCAACCTTGGGCAACTGTCTGTGTAGAGTTTGCACATTCTCACAATGTCAGCGTGAGTTTCTGTCGAATGCTGCGGTTTCCTCCCACAGTCCAAAGATGTACAGGTTAGCTGGATTAACCATGCTATACTGCCCATAGTGTTCAGGGATGTGCAGGCTAGGTGGATTAGCCATGGCGAGTGCAGGGTCATAGAGATAAGACAGGGGACTGGGTCTGGGTGGGATGCTGTTCGAAGGGTCTGTGCAGATATGATGGGCCAAATGGCTTCTTTCCACACTGTAGCAATTCTAACATTTTGTGATTCATGTTTGATGATACACAGGTCCCTCCATTTAAGTAGCAATCTGTTTTTCTATTTTTCGTTTCAAAATAAGCAGCATCACATTTTTGCACATTAGACTCCAACTGCTAAAATTTTGTCAGTCACTTAACCTATCTATTTTATTTTGAAAATTCTTTGTATTCTTCTCACAATTTGTTTTTCTACCTATGTTGTATTGTCAGCAAATCTGGCTATAATACAACTTGTACAGCTATGTTATGGAGGCCATACCACCAATTCCTGTGACACTCTACTATTGCAGTTTGTCACATTGAGAGTAACCTATTCATCACGACCCTCTGTTTTCTATTAGTTAGCCAATCTTCTGTCCATGTTAACATTATTATCCTAAACCCTACGAACTCATTTTTGTGCAGTAACCAGTGGCACCTTATTTACTCGTTCTATTGGTTCTGTTTATCCATCTTGCTTGTTACATTCTCAAAGAATTCTAGTTATTTTAACACAATTTCCCTTTTCTTAAAACCATATTGATTTATTATGAATTTCTAACTATCATGCTACCCCTCTCATGATAGATTCCCAATGACAGATATTAATTTAATTAGCCCATAGTTCTGCTTTTATCTCTTTCTTTTATGGATTAGAGGTGCTACATTAATGTATTTCAAATGCCCTGGACATTTGTTAGCTTCCATATCATTGAAGGGGTGCCCATAGTGTACATTATGTAGTATGCACAAGTAATTGTCTGCAAGCCTGCCTGCCTCTGTGGAGCTAACAGTCTGCAAAGGGTCACTACACGTAGAACCATGCAAACAGATTATGCCCCCAGTGCTTTCAATTTTATCTTTGATAACATTGACAAAATAAGACGAGTGAAAACATGATTCGGATTTCATGTTAAGAATCCAAGACACATGTATCTTTTAATGCATTATATGTAGATAACATGTAAAGGAAGGCTAATGTAGAGTATATCTCAGCTGACAATTAATAGAAAAGTGCAGGCAGTGCAATTTACCATTTCAAGATATGCATTGGATTTGGGCATTTCCCTGCTGCTAGTGCATACTAAGAAGTTTAAACCATTATCAAATTAGAAAGCATTTGGGATAGGGTTAATTCAGTATTTTATGTTAAATGTTGAAACAAGAATTCTTCTTAACAAAACTGAATTTTGACCCAATTGAACAGGAACCACATGCACCCTCTTTCTCTCCGTCATGCAATTATTTTGCATGTGAAAATCCTACAGTCTAACATCAGAGGTTTATCTGCATATTACAGCTTGTTCTGGAGGCATGCCCAATTGGCATGGAATTAAACACATACATTCATTGATTAGAGATTCATTTTAACGCGGCTTAAATACTTCACTTGCACTAAAAGTGTAAACATAGAAAGAATTGTGGGCAAAGACATTGTGCAAACTTAAAATATCACATTTCACCCCTTTGATATTTTGAAAAGAAATAAGATAATAACTCTTGCCAAAGTTACAGAGGAGAAATCTGAGATTTTGAGATCCTAAATTAATAGGAGAACCCAAGAAATAAAAAGTAGGAGGAGACTGTACCATTTTTTTGGCTATACTGGAAAATGTTTTCCATTTCTTTTAATGGTATCAATGAAAGAAGTGGGGATTAAAACTGTTGAGGAAGAAAGAGAAAAGCTGAATGCAAAAACAAACTGCAACTGCTGGAGATCTTAAATAAAAAGAGGAAATGCTGATCTGCCCGCATCTGTAGAGAGAGGAAAAGAGTTTACCTGCATGGATCCAAGTTATGTTTGTATCTTTCTGAGGAATGTGGAACATTCCATGTTCCAGTCATATATGAATCCACTCCCACAAGTTTTTCTTCAGTACATTGATGACTGTATCAGTGCTTTTTACTGCTCGCATGCAGAATGGGAAAAAGTCATCCACTTTGTTTATAATTTCCTTCTTTCACCTTCGTCTGGTCCATCTCTGATTATTCCCTTTACTTCCTTAACTTCTCTGCTTCTACTCTTGAGAATAGGTTGTTCACTGATATCCATTAAAAAGAAACATTGACAGCTACCTTGACTGTACTTCCTTACATCCTGCTTCCTGCAGGGACAACATTCCAGACTTCTGGTTTCTCCATTTCTGTTGCATCTATTCTTACGATGCTACCTTCCACAAGGGGGATTTCTGACATGTTTGCTGACACCTTGCTTCTCGCTCGACTAAGAATTCTCTTCCACTGTGATTGATAGGTCCCTAAGCCACGTCCAATCCATCTCCTGCATTTCCGGCCTCACTCCTTCCCTCTTTCCCAGAACTATGATAGGGTCATTTTGTCCTCAGTTTCCATCCCATCAGTCTCTGCATTCAAAGGATTATTCCTTGTCATTTCTGCCACATCCAGCAGGATGCTACCAACAAACACCTTTTCTCCTCCCCTCTACTCTCAGCTATCTGCAGGGACTATTCTCAATGCAACACCATGAAACTCCTCTTTTAACCGTCTTCTGCAATACAATTTGCAGTCCCTTTACTTTTCGCTCTGAGGCACCTTTACATCAGTTCCACTTGCTCCTGCACTCCCTTTCTCCACAGCATAGCAATCCATCACTTATCCAGCACTATTCAATTCTGAAGAAGTTATACTGGACTTGAAATATTAATTCTGTTTCTCTCGCCGCAGATGCTGCCAGACCTGCCGGCTTTCTTGAGTACTTTCAGTTTTTTTATTAAAGCGTAAAGGTGAAATTGGACTAATGAATCGATTAAAAAGTGAAATTGGTAATGGTTATTGATCTGAAAGATCATTTCTTTTGTTGGATAAGGCAAATAACAAAGTAATTTTGAGAGGAATAAAGAGATTTTTGAGTACAAATACAACATTCAATAAAAGATGCAAATAGCAGTAGCAAACATGCAAATTAAAATGCAAATTAAGTATTCAATGTTATTGATAGAAGGGTGGCACTGATAAATAGGGAAGTTCTGCTATGCTTGTTTTGAAGCTTTCCCATACTTTAAATTACTGCGTATATTTCTGGTTTAATATTAGAAAAGTAATAGAGATGTACGGTGGTGTGAGGGCAGAGAGAAAGAGAGAGAGACAGAGAGAGACAAGATGGTTCTCTAATAATGGATAAACTGATAGAGGTATTTTATTTATGAAAATGCAAAGAGAGAACGTTCCCTTGTGCAAAAGAGAATGTGCTGTCAGTATAAGATGGTTTCTGTGATGGCCTTTAACCCAGACATATAATAAGGAAAATAATTAATTTCTTTAAAATGTCAATGGAAAGTTTAATTATTTTCAAGAATATCAGAAAGTGACTTTTAAAATTTTCATTAATTAAAAAAGGATAAATTCTAATTCTCTTGGTGAACATGAAATACTAGACCATATGACCTTGAAACTCTTGACCTGGAAACAATACCAAAAATGAGTTAAAACAAGATGTAGTGGTTGACACAAAGGAGAGATGCATACACGAAGGCGTACTGAGTCAGAAGGTGATCAGCTCACAGGTCCAGAAATGGAAAAAAAAGTGCGACAACAGGATATAGTTATCATAGGAGTAAGAGAAAATCACTCCAAAACGGTCATTTTCTTGTTTGGCAGAAAGGAGAAAAATAGAATTCTTTAAGTTCTTGGGGAAGTGATGTACAACCAAGCTAACAAGATTGTGCCTTAAAAGTGATGTGAATAGCTCAGGAGCATGAAAGAGCTGAGAGTTTGTGTCAAAATATCAGACTGGAAACTGCATAAACTAGTCAGTTATTTGAAAAGGAATGGAGAAAGGTTATTCCAACAGGATTAATGTGGGCTGAGTGAGAGGAGTGATGTAGTTCAGTTCTTTTTCTCCTTACAATGGTTCTTGGACCCTGGAATACTGAGAATAAACTGTACATGGCAACAGGGCTCGGCTCAATCTTAATGTTATTTGTTTATTGAAGACAGGGAGAAAAACACAGTACAAACCCCTTCGTGATTTGACTGAAACTTACAATCACCTAAGTGACTGGTTATTCACAGTGTTAATTGTGGGCTGGCTTTGGAGATGACCAGTCTCCATCCATTTGTTCTGACTGCAGTGACCATGCTTCAGTGTTGTCCCTTTCATTCTGACAGTATACACATCACACTATCAGACACCTGAGCCTCAGATACAGATTGTGTTAACATTACATAGGAATTTCCATTCCATGGTCCTGGGCAACTCTATACCACAGCATCTTCATTGTCCTGCCTATGCGTGATAAACATCTGAACTAAAAGCAGATGAAGACGATTTAGCTCTTCAAGCATCTTCCAACATTCAATAAGATTTTGTCAGAACTTTCTGTGTTCCACATTCCACAGTTCCATCTATCCTTGATAAATTTGATTCCCTTGCCTAACCATACTCTATCAACGTCTGCCTTAAAAATATTCAATGACCCTGCTCCACTGCCATCTGAGATAGAGCTCCAAAGTTGCACAAGCCTCTGAGAGAAAATAATATCCCCTCCCCTCTGTCCTAAAAGGGTGGCCCCTAATTTTAAAAGGTGTCCCCTAGTTCTGAACTCACTCACAAAATTAAACATCCTTTTAATGTCCACCTTGCTAAGACCATTCAAGACTTGACAAACTTTTATCAAATCATTCCTTGCTCTTCGAAAATCCAGTGAAAACAAGATCGCTGTGTGCTATCAATCTAGGGAACCTCCTTTGAACTACCTCCGATGCATCTACGTTCTTGCTCAAAGAAGGAGACCAAAACTGAACACAGTATTCAGGATGTGGTCTCACCAATGCCCTGTTCACCTGCTGTTTACACAATGCAAAATGATGTGATTTAATGTCATGGTGATGGAGTCCAGGCTTGAAGGAAGATCATCAGGCATTTAAACCTCATTATTCACAATTATTACTCAGCCTAACAGCATTCACCTTGAAGGAAATTAAATGAATGAACAATAAACTGTTTGACAATCTGAGTGTACTGTTTAAAAGGTAGAAGTTGTCTTCTCTGGTAAGAAATCAAAAAAGGTCATTTATATAAATATAACCAGTGTTAAAAGGTTTTCTTCAAATTTCACCCTCTCCCTTAGTGTTCCATGGCCAATACTTCACTCGTGTTTTTTTCCCCTTTCCTGGTCTTCGCCATGTGCATCTCTTGCCACAGCTATATGGATTGGCACAATGGGATCAAATGTGGCCATTGCTGCTGCTCACAAATCAATCATCCAATTGGAATATAATCTCCTGTCAATCACTAAATTAACTATTTGCATGCAGGGTGGTGTTGTCCCACCAAATCTGGAAATGGAGGCAGGCAGAGAGATGGTGGTCTTGCTGTAGGTATTTAAATATTTGTTAAGGTTCCTGCAATCCTGACTGGAACCATTGAACTCAGTCTTGTTTTTCCAGTGTGAGAAGCCTTTTCGGTCACAGAAGCAGGCATTTTGAATGCCCAAAGTATGAGGAACTTGTAAACATGCTGAAAGCAAGACCTCAGTTTTTTCCATGCTTCAGCAGATTCTGCTGCAGTCTAACTGGGTAAGATGCTCTCCCAAAACAAATGATACTCTCTCCCAAGGCCACAGGGACAGGATCTCATTGTAGATTGCAAAGGAGGTCAGCAGTGATGAGGTCATCTGGAGAACTTGGTTGTACTGCTACAAGCACAGACATTATTTCTTTTTTTAACTGAATGTAGTACTCAGTTTCCTAAAGTGTTCACAAGTGGCAACTAGTGAACGCTCAGTTATTCTTGAAAGGGAGAGCCCACCCTAGTCATTGACAGTGGGGTAGGCTTGCACCTAGAAAAGCAATGAATGCAAATCAGTGAACAAGTGCCAAATCTGTCAGTGGTGACTCTTGAACAGTCATGATATAGTGGGGGAACAGAGGAGACATTCAGGTAGTCCAAATGGGGACAACTAGGCTGCCAGCTGCTTAGGCATTGTGTCTAACATTGTGAAATGATGAACATTATCTTTCTTTGTTCCTGCCAGAAAAGTGAGCACACAGTTCCAAGGAATAGAGTCCCATGTCTCACCATCCTCATACCATGAAAGAGAGAGCTCAGGAAATGGTAGGCAGCATGGTGGCCATTCCATTGCACACAGTGAGACAGCAGTGGGGGCACAAGGAGGTGTATAGCCTCAAGACAGGGCACAAAGTAATCTTGGTAGAGCTTGAGATATGTTGTCTCCGTGTTCTTCATTGCATATGGCTGGACCTACATACCATCTGACTGTGAAGGCTCATGTTTAGAAGTATAATCTTGTATAATCTGTTCTCTCATACAGGTCAGCCAGAAGAACACCTTTCAAGCCACAGTTGGCCACCTGTGGAAAGGAGGGGGAGAACATCAAGGAGTGCAACATCATTACATTCCACCAAATTGTCCACTGAGGAGATGCTCTCCTGTCACAGGGTATCCACTCATGCTTAGATTCAGGATCATAATTCTGTCACTGCACCACAGACACACTCAAGCAGTAGTGCAGCCTGTGCAAACTGAGACCACTGATAATTGGAGGTGTAGGGAGGCCGGCAGATGCCGAGCCTCAGGCTGATGATGTACCTGTAGAAATGTCAGTAAGCCAGAAAATGCTGGACCTTCAATGTGATCCACACATAGTCTTGGCTGAGATTCCAGAGGCTGTGTACTCTGGCTTAGACAGCTAGGCCACAAGTGCTGCTATTTCCCACTTGTCTGTGTGCACAGCCTACACATTGAGAACTTGGCAACTCTCCTGGAGAACGCATCCCAATAGGTTAGTCAATTAGTGCAAAATGGTTTGTGCAGAGTTGCTTCATGACCTTTATGCAGCAATAGAAAGGGGAGAGAGGGAGCGAGGCACCTGTAGCCTCCATCAGTTCTTTTCACTGCTGTGGTGCATAAGGAGTTACAAGTGTGTCAAGAAGTGAAAGAGGAGTAGCTGTCAATGTGACACCTTCTCAGAATGCTGTTAGTGTAGGCATCTCCCCAGCTGTGTGCCAGTGACATAACATCTAAAGCAAATTCCTTACTTACTTGTTTAGGGAGTTAAGCCTATTATCACTAGACCACTAATCTGGAACCCAGGTAATGTTCAGGGGTCAAAAATAGAAGTTGCTGGAAAAGCTCAGCATGTCTTGCAGCATCTGTGAAAAGAAATGAAAGTTAACATTTTGGGTCTGGCAATGTTAACTTTGATTTCTCTGCACAGATGCTGCCAGACCTGCTGAGCTTTTCCAGCAACTTCTGTTTTTGTTTCTGATTTACAGCATGCATAGTTCTTTTAGTTTTTATTTAATGTTCTGGGGACCCGAGTTTTAATCTTGCCGTGGCAGATGGTGGAATTTGAATTCAATAAAAATCTGGAATCGTTTAATAATGACCATGAAGCCATTGTCGATTGTCGGAAGTACTCATCTGGTTCACTAATGTCTTTCAGGGAAGGAAATCTGTCATTCTTTCATGTTCTGCTGCCTGGATCCCTGTGACTGCACTTCTCTCTTCCCCGGTGTTCCCCACTAGAGAGTTTGCCTCTGGGTACATGATGTCCATGGCAGCTATGCACTCCCTGTCTTAAGGGGCTCTTTTCCACAAGCTTCTTCCAATAACCCCACCCCAGACCCTTTCACTTCTCTCTCAATTCTCCATTTGTTAGTAACTTTGGTGGTATGGCCACAAAGCCTTATCACCAGAACTCTCCTGCTTTCCACAAAATTAAATGACTGCGCTGACCTAGCCTTCCTGTCAATGCCCACTGTCTCAATAGCTGCTGACCTACCATCTCTCTGCCACCTTCATGTACCTGCCAGGGCTCCACCTATTGGTGCTTTAAGTACTCAAATTACTTTATTTTTGGATCTGCGTGCCCGTTCATCTCATGACGCCAACTGCCCATTATAAAATCTGAAATTGACATGATGGAGTCAGGACTCCATTCTGCATGATTTTAAGCTTCTCCATTGCACCTCTCCCCCAATTCCCCACTCTCTGCCATCTCTTCAAAGGAGCTAGAAAATCCCAGCCTTCGTCTCTACCCCCAAGAAGTGTCTGTTTATTGACGTCTATTAAAAGTCCACTGATCCTACAAAATCAAACTCCTATCCACCGTGCCTTTTTGTAAAGAATACCACAGCCCCAAATATGGCTGTTCCTTTCTCTTTGCAGTAGATTCCAGTCAACCATTGTCAACGAGACCCTTGATGCATGTCCAATTCAAAGCTCTCTTGGAAATTTTCTCTTGTGGCCAACAACTGTAGGAATTCCAAAGATGTTGCTGATGCTGAAGACACAGTTTTTGATTGTCATTTGCTGCTCCCAAAGCATTGACTCTGAGCATTTCAGAGCAAATCGTATCTCTAGTTCTTGATATTTCAGGTTTCTGAGCAAAAAAAAACACAATTTTAAAAAGTTTCTAAAGCCAATGATTTGTGGAAACATGCACAATCAATGGCATTTTTCATATGATAAGCTCTTTATAACCAAGGACAAGAGAAATCATAATGTGAAAATATTTATAGAGAAAGGATGTCAAGTTGTGTATTCAAGATATGATCTAGACTAAAGATTTTTAAGACAATACAAAAGTAAAATAAAACATTGAAATCTCACAAAAATCATAAAGAACATTTAACTACCATTTAGATGTTTAGAAATACATATTATGGCAATCTAGATCAGAAAATCTAATATGTTGCCAGGGTTGGAGGATGTGAGCTACACTGAGAGGTTGAGGCTATTTTCCCTGGAGTGTCAGAGGCTGAGGGGTGACCTTATAGAAGAGGTATGGATAGGGTGAATATCAAGGGCTTTTTTCCTAGGGTAGGGGAGTGCAAAACTAGAGGGCATAGGTTTAAGGTGAGAGGGGAATGATTTAAAAGGGATCTAAGGAGCAACTTTTTCATGCAATGGGTGATGCATGTATGGAATGAACTGCCAGAGGAAGTGGTGGAGGCTGGTACAATTACAACACTTTAAAAATGGGTACACGAATAGAAGGATTTAGATGGATATGAGCCAAATGCTGGCACATTGGATGAGATTAATTTAGGATAACTGGTGGCATGGATGAGTTGGACAGAAGGGTCTGTTTCCAAGCTGTACATTTCTGTGACTATGGCTCCATGTGATCAATTAAAATTTTAATTAGATAAATCCGGTACAGATAGTCTGACAAAAACATTTCAACAGGAAGTTAACATGATGAAGTCAGTCAATTAGTTATCTCTGATGTTCCCCGAATGTTAAGCCTTAGCCCCCTTCTTTTTGCCATCTACATGCACCTTTGATAACATAACTAATACATAGCTCAACCTGACTACCAAGTCTGTTGACTCCTCTACCATTGTTAATCTAATAGACTGCCCAACTTGACATGCAGCACTGAATGAGCAGGAATTCCCACCAATTAAATGTTGAAAAGACTGAAGCTAATCAAACACACTCCAAACTCTGCTCCTCAGCTAACAACTCCATCTCCATCCTTAACATTCTGAAGCAAAGCTTTTTACAACTTTGTTCTCACATTTGATTCCCAGGTAAGCTTCCAGTCTTATATTCATACCATCACTAAGACCGCTTTCCTTTGGTAATGGTACTCAATTTCACCCCTGTTTCAGTTCATCCACTGCTAATATTCACATTCATGTTTTTGTTACCCCTGGATTCACTTAATCAAATCATTCCTGGCTGGATTCCCACAATCTGCTCTGTATAAACTTGAGGTTACTTTGTCTTTTTTAAAAATTCATTTATGTATTGTGAATCATAGAATCCCTACAGTGTGGAAGCAGGCCATTCAGCCCATCAAGTGTTCCCTGACCCTCTGAAGAACATCCCACACCCAAACCTTGTCCCTGTAACCCTGCATCTCCCATAGCTAATCTACCTGTGGGCAATTTAGCATGGCCAATCCACCTAATCTGCACATCTTTGGACTGGAGCACCCAGAGAAAACCCATACTGACATGGGGAGAATGTGCAAACTGCACAGACAGTCGCCAGAGGGTGGAATTGAACCCAACTCCCCGGTGCTGTGAGGCAGCAGTGGTAATCACTGAGCCACCTTGCCACCCCTGTGAATCTATGATTCATGGGTTGTGAATATTGCAGGCTAGGCCAGTTATTACTGCCCATTCATAATTTCTGTGGAGAAGGTGATGACAGCTGCCTTCTTGAACTCCTTGCGGGTGGAGGGAAACCGACAGTGTGTTTAGAGGGAGAGTCCCCTGATTTTGACCCGGCAAATATTGTTTCGACTCTGGATGGTGTGGCTTGGTGGGAAACTCCAATGATGGTATCCCCATCATGCATCCTCTACTCTTCTCTTTCAAGGTGGTAGAGATTATGCTTTTGTAAGATGCTGTTTGAAAAGCCTTAGTGAATTATTGCAGTGCTTCTTGTTAATGGCACACACTGCTACCTACATACATATTTGCATGAAAGTAGTCCTGTGTTTGAAATCCACCAGGCTGATACACTTTGTTCATAGAAATCCCTGATGCTGTTCCCGGCATGCCCTCCTATACTCTTCATTGAACAAAGTTTGATCTCCCAACTCAATGGTAATGGTCAAGTGTGGGATATAACTCATGAAGTTACCGTTTGTGGTTAAATACAATTCTATTGCTGCTGCTAGCCCACAGTACCTCTTGGATGGCCAGTTTTGAGTTGCTAGTTCTGTTCAAAGTCTATCCCATTCAGCACGGTGGTTGTGACACATATTATGATTGAGGGTATCTCCAAAGTAAAGATGGGACTTCTTATCAACAAGGACTGTGCAGTGGTCACTCCTTACCAATACTGTCATGGTTGGATGCATCTGTAGTAGATAGATTGGAGTGGACAAAGTCAAGTCGATTTTTCCCTTTTGTTGCTTCTCCCACAACTTACCACAGGCCCAGTTTAGTGGCTGTTTCTTTCAGACTTAGCCAGCTTAGGTCAGTAGTGGTGCTAATGAGCCACTGTTGGTGATGAATATTGAGTCTCCCATCAAGAGTATATTCTGTCACCTTTAGTGCTTCCTCCAAGTGGTGCTCAACATAGAGGAGTACTGACTCATCAGCTGATGGGTGAGCAGTAGATGGCAGTCAGCAAGCGATTTCTGTGCTCATGTTTGAACTGACGGAATGAGATTTCATGGGGCCAGAGTCAAGGTTGAGGACTTTCAGGACTAATCTTTTCCAATTATATACATTGTGGATCTGTCTTGCTGGTGGGTCAGAACTTATGCGGCGATGATGATGGTTCTATCAGGGACATTGTAAGGCACAACTACGTCAGGCTGTTGTTTGATTAGTCCACAGACAGCTCTCCCAATTTTAGCAGAAGCCCTTCCTAGATGTTGGTAAGGAGGACTTTTCAGTGTCAACTGGGTGATGTTTGCTGTTGTCATTTCTAGTCCCTAGGTTGATACCAGGTGGTCATCAGTTTCATTACTTTCTTTTAACTTTTTAATACTTTAATACAACTTCTCCTAGAGAAAGTCCCATTCCCCATCACCCATGTGCTCACCGACCAGTATTGCCTCCTATTCACTTTGCGTCTTGATTTTTTAAAAATTTAAAATCCTCATCTTTGATTCAAATATCTCTAATCTGTCACCAGTTCTGATCTCTGTAATCTCTTCAATCCACACAGGCTTCAAATAAGTCCTCTTTGTGCCTTTAAAACTATTCTCTTGTGCATCCTCAATTTTATATGTTGCAACATTGGTAATTGTGCCTTCAATTGCCTGAACCCTATACCTTCGAATGCCCTTTCCATATCACTAGCTTGCTTTCTTCCTTTAGCACACTGTTTAAAACTTCCCTCTTTGTTCAACTTTTTGGCTATCTGATCTAATATCTCCTGACAAGGCTTGGTGTCATATTTTGTTTAATAATGCTCCTAAACCTTGAACAGTCTCATTAAGTAAAAGACACTCAAAAACCTGTTATTTTTATGGTAATACATATACTTTTTTTAAAAAAAAACTGTAGTATTGTCATGACTCACTGAGGTAGTGCACTGAAAGCCCCACTATTCCCTCAGTCATCACAAATGTGAAAAGATTTAGTCAACCTGTCCGAAGTTCCCAATTTACCTAAAGGATGAACTCAGGATAAAATGAAACACTCACCAGGTTTCTGTATTTAACAAGAAAATGAATGTTCATTACAAACAAATTGTCTGTAACCAATACATTTAGGAACTATGAATTGCCAATTTATAACTCTACAACTTAAACTCTGTCCCTTCTTAATTTCCCCCTTTCACAAAATAGACACATGGATACAGAAAAGACATGGATGTTAAGAGCTGTAAAGGAAAATTTTCAAGGAAACACAATTTCTGGAACAAAGGATTTGATAAGTTGCTTTATTTCACTTCCTGCCAATTTATTTTAATTCCTTTGCTGATGAGAGAAGGTTGATTGCACACTGATACTATCTATAATTTGCTGGTTGAGAGCTTGCTTTTTCAGTCCCTTTAAAGGCTTTCTATTCCTCCTTCAACAGGGAATTTACAGAAAGAATATAAGTAAAAGTCACTTAACTGTTACTGTAGACTTTGGCATTTTAATAGAGAGAGAAAAAAAAATGTGAAGAGAGTTTTCTGTGCTTTCTCATTTCAGGCTGGATGTCACTCTCCCATCTGGCCTTCATGTGACGCCAGACCCACAGCAATGTGGTTGACTGTCAACTACCCTTTGGGCAATTAGGAGTGGGCGATAAATGATAGTCTAACAAGGGACACCCACATCTCATGAATGAAACAAAAAAACAAAACAGTATCAGCTGGAGCCAATCAGAACATCGTTGTCAACCAGTTTTTTTTAGTTCAGAATCCATCAGCTCTGTCATATCTTCTTCTGCTCTCGTGGTTCTATTAAAATGCAACATTGTATGCAACTTAACATACAACCGTTACACAATGTGCCATAAACATGATTTTTTTTAAAAGCAGCAACTACCACTTTATATAGTCTGAAACAAAAACAGGAATTGCTGGAGGAACTCAGTAGATCTGGCAAATCTGCGGAGAGAAAGCAAAGTCAACATTTCAGGTCCAGTTCTGATCAAAGGTCACTGGACCCGAAACATTGACTCTGTTTGTCTGAACAGCTGCTGCTAGATGTGTTGAGATTCTCTAGCAATTTCTGATTTCATGCATTCACAGTTTGTTTCTTTTTCCTTATACAGTATCCTTGAATTAAAAAAGTATTTTCCTTTTACTTAGTTCATATGCCAAAAACAAAGGAAGTAAGAGGATATGGTCTTTACAATAAATGAATTGTTATTGTGGCAAATGTCTGGTGAGAACTTTCAACATAACTGCAAGATACTATCCTCAGTAAAAACCTATGTGAGATACAAAATCAGCAGAGGTCCACCAGGAATTTTAAAATGCAATATATCTGCCTGAACTCCTTTAACAAGGTAACAATTTGTGTATAACAAGTGAATTATTTGATGATTCAGTAAAAACTGTAGAACGGGCTTTTCCAACAAGCCTCCAGAATGTGGCCCACTGAAGAGTCCCATTTGGTCTTCACTCCATGTTTCAAATCCCAGTAAGTACACATGGAAAATTTTGCAAGATTCCCAAACTGACCAGTGGGTCACCGGTAGGCAGGTGTGGGGAGGGTGACGTGAAATTCATTTCTTCCCGTGCAAGCACTGACCCTTTGCAGTCAAAGTTATGGAATAGACCTTAACCAAGGTAGCATGTGTGTGAGGAAATGAGTGTGAAGGCAGTGTGTGAGAGGGAACAGAGTAAATGGAGAGTGAACAGGGTGTTGGGGGTGGGGTGGAGAATGAGTCAGGCAACCTGCTTCCAACCCCACAATCATATGAACTCTTTGGGGCTATCTTGGAGTGCTTGCCGTGAGAGGTGAAAATTAGGTTGGTTTACAATCCAATGCCAATTGTCAGAAAACACCATCTGGTTCAATCATGTCCTTTACGGAAGGAAATCTGCCATTCTTATCTGGTCCGGCCTACATGTGGCTCCAGACCCACAGCAATGTGGTTCATTCTCAACTGCCTTCTGTGTAGTTAGGAATGGGCAATAAATGCTGGCCTAGCCAGTGATGCTCTCATTCCATGAATGAATAAAAAAAAACTTAACCCCAAATCTCTGCATCCCTTTCATTTCCACCCCTCCCCTGGTGATCAGAACTCTTGACCTATTCTGTCCCTCTTTCCTTCTGTAGCTCTGCTTCTTAAAAAAAAGTGAAAAATTGTTTCATTAGTTAGCTCTACTTCTTGGTATTTTATAATTGTTATTTTAATTAATTACCCATTGATTGAAATTATTGATTGATTCTTTGGAATCCCTTTCTTTAATTCATGTGTACTGTTGTGCCAACCTCATCTTTTTACAATTTGTTCATTCTGTTCCCTCACTTCTAAGTGAGAGAAAAACTGAAATGTGCCTTCTCCCACCCATGCAAAAAGCCCTGCTGTGGATGAACACACCCTTAACCTAGAACCATAAATCTTATTCTATAATCACGAATACCACATAAATCATGAATCTCCTGTGGCAAGGGAGTAAACATGATCCTAGATTAGTAATTGGAGTTTACTTTTGATCCCTTCCACTCTCTAAACAACAGGAGATGCCAGCATGACAACATGACATCACTGCCATCTGCCTTTCACACCTGGTTTCCAAACAACAAAAACTCTATCTGCATAAAACCTATAGAATTACTGTGTGATTCCCATGGGTGATAACAGAAGAGAATCCATCTGGAAAGAAGCACAAATAGAGCTTGCGACCAATTTGCATTCTTGGCAGTACAGCAAAACAGTAATTGTTCTTAACCCTCATCTGAATTAACAGCAGTACAACTTGCTCTTGCCACTTCTTAGGAACATACAAATTAGGAGCTACTATCCAATAATATTATAGCTGATATATCTACCCTACGTCCCAAATAATATTTCACTCTCTTGCTTATCAAGATATTTGCCTTAAAAATTATTCAAAGATCCTGTTTCATCCACCTTTTGAGGAACAGTTCTAAAACCACTCTGTGAACAAATATTCTCCTCGATTCTACCCTAAATAGGTGACCCTTCATTTTAAACGGTAACCACTGTCATATTGGGCATTTGTTATCAACCACTGGCAACTAGTGGGTGGGCCAGTTCACTAGATTCTCCCACAAGACAAAACATCCTTTTTAGAAACACTCTATCAAGATGCCTCAAGATGTCATACATTTCAATCAAGCTAGCTCTTACTCTTCTAAACTCCAACACTTAAAAGCCTAGTTAGTTCAAATTTTTTTCATGAGATAACCTGCCTATTTCAAGGGTTAGTCGAGTAAATCTTCTCTGAACTGCTTCCAAAGTACTTACATATTTTATAAATAGTGTGCACAATATAGTAAATATAGTTTCAGCAATGCCCTGTATAACTGAAGCATAACTTCCTTGCTTTTGCACTCACTTCCCCTCACAATAAATGGTAACATTCTACTAGCTTTGTAAATTGATCGCTGATCTGCATGCTAATTTTTTGTGATTCATGCATTAGGGCACCCAGATCCCTCTGCATTTCAGAGTTATGCAATCTCTCACCATTTCGATAATATGCTTCATTTTTATTTCCTTGCCAAAATAGAGAATTTCACATCTTCCCACATCCATTTGCTAGATATTTCTTTCTTCAATTAACAAATATGTCCCTGTATAGCCCCCTTAAATCCTCTTCACAACTTACTTTCATACCTATCTGCAAATTTAGCAACCATACCGTATCATAATGGATTCTTCATCCAGTCATATATATTAATTGCATAAAGTTGAGGGCCAAGCCTTGATTCTTACAGCACACTACTCATTACATCTTGTTAATCAGAAAATGACCATTTATGTATGCAATATCTGTTTTTGTTTCTGATTTCCAGCATCTACAGTTCTTTGGGTTTTATTTTTTCCCTCTCTTTAGTATTAGCTAGCCAATCTTCTACTCATGCCAATGTGGGCTGAGGGGTTCTTTTGTACTGTATGATTCTATGATTCTAGTTTTTGGGAAATTAAAACCAATGCATCAACTAGCTCACTAGCCATTTCTTTTAAGAACCTAGGGTAAAGTCCATCAGGACATAGGGACTTGTCAGCCTGCAGCTCCAACAATTTTCTCAGTACCAACTCTTTGCTGGTTGTAATTTTCTTGAGTTCCTTCTTTCTATTTCCTGATTGTAGCCATTTCAGGCATGTTACTTGCATCCTCTATAGTGAAGACCGATGCAAATACCTTTACAATTTTTCTATCACCTCCTTATTTTCCATTACGAATTCTCCACTCTCAATTCCTCTAAGACTGATACACATTTTGTTAAGTCTTCTTTTTCACAGATCCACAGAAGCATTAACTATTGTTTGTACATTTCTAGCTAGCTTTTTTCATGCAGTAACTCCTCATTTAAAATTGTTCCACTTAACCTTGAGTTAGTGGAGTTGTAATGTCATTAACCATTGCATGATTTATTTAAATGTCATTGCTGTGTGCCCTGATTACCACGTTCCAGATTCCAACCACTGAATTGTGGCCTTTCCTTCTCCCTGATCTCAAATTTGTGGTCTCTCCCCGACATACAATCTCCCAGTTTTGGCCTGTTCTTCCTCCTTGACATCTGAGTTGCAGCCTCTTGCCCATTTCCAACCTTGAGTTGTGGCCCTTTCCCATTGTGACCTACATAGTGCTTCCTTTACCCAACTCCCCTGGTTACCCTCATGCCAATTCCTGCTCCTGGACTGGCATTTCCATTCAAGATTCAGATTCACTCTAATGCTGAATGTCTGATGTGGTGGAAGTACGATTTCTAATGGTTCAGAAATGCAAACCACCTTTTCTTTTAAATGACTTTCAAAGCCACTCCTATCGCATTAATTTTCTCCCAAGCCATCATTCATACCAAGGGTTCAGGAGTGGTAAGCAGCACATGGGATTATTGAAAAGCCTCACCAGTTCTAAACCCAGAAACACATGCATTTCCATAGCATCAGAACTCCAGCTTTATAGATTCATGGAATTCCTACAGTGTGGAAGCGGGCTATTCAGCCCATAAAGTCCGCACAAACCCTCCAAAGATCATCCCACCCATCATCCCCTAACCTTATTCCCTGTAATCCTGCATTTCCGATGAATAATCCACCTAACCTACACATGCCTGGGCACTATGGGCAATGTAGCATGGTCAATCCACTCAGCCTGCACATCTTTGGAGTGTGGGAGGAAATGCATGGCGACACAGGAAGAACATGCAAACTCCATGCAAGCAGCCATCCGAGGGTGGAACATAACCTGGCTCCCTGGCACTGTGAGGCAGGAGTACTAATCACTGAATCACCATGATGCCCAGGAGCTTTGGAGTGAATCTGAATCTTAAATGGATACACAAGTGCAGGAAAAGGGAATACAGTGACAGTAGGTTGGGGAGTTTTGGGAAACCATAAATCAGGAGTCAGGGAGTAGGGAAGAAGCCATAACTTGGGGGTCAGTTAGCTCAATTGGCTGGGTGTTTAGTTCATAATGTAGAAAAATTCCAACAGCATATGTTCAGTTCCTGCACCAGCTAAGACTACCACAACGCACTCTCTTTAGCTTATTCTCTTGTCTGAGGTGTGGTGACCCTCTTAGGTTAAACCTCCACCAGTCATCTCTCTCAAGTGAGACAGTAGGACTAATGAAAGATTAGAACTATGGTGACATTATCTGATGTTACCCAAACATTTTATTGTGAATTCCATTACATTCAGTTGTAATGTTCTTTGTATTAATACAATAGCACAAGGATTGAGAGCATTAGTATCAGCTTCCTACTGAATGAACTCTATGGCATCGTATAAAGAGACCTTCAGATGGATAATACTTCACACAGAAGGTGATGAGATGAACTCAAATCTGTGGGAATCCGAACAGATCTAGGAATAAATACGAAGTTTGTTGAATGGTAGAAAGCTAATGTTAATTGCTATGTGAGGTAGAGGTGGCTCAGCTGATTGAGGGCATCAGACGGTACTGAATAGGTTGGCCCAGGGATTGGTGTTAGGATCATTGCTGCTTCTAATTTGTACCAATATATTGCATTCAAAAACTCAATACAGGATAATGAAATTTTAAAATAATGCAAGCTTGAAGTGACAATAAAATTGAATGTGGTAGCACAGAAAATGGGTTAGCATAATAAATTAAAAAATGGCAACTGACATTTAATGCATATATTTGGGAAACAAGCAGGGTGAGATACTGAAATGGATAAAATAAGCAAGGATTAAGTTAAATTATACAGATGTATTTTCAACTTGGTGCTCAACAATTAATGCTGGTGAACAGAGGTACCAAGTAAAGGCAGTGGAGTACAAGCCAGGTGATGTCACAATAAAAGAATATAATGCTCTGGTCAGACAAACATTGAACCCAAGGGACACATAAGGGAACCACTCAAGTTCTGGGAAAAATGCAAAGGAAACTTAATATTTTTGAGTTATCAGGCAAGAAAGGAGAAACTTATACATTTGAGTCTTGAGAAAAGGTATTTGTGAAATGAGCTTACTATGTGTTCCATAAGGTTATTAATCATACTTTTATAATTCTTGTGAAATCCTATAAACCAGAAGAAATAAATTCATTAAATAATCCAAAATTTAAAGATTATGAAATAAGGTTTCATTTTTTTTTAACTTTTACTTAAACCCAAATCAGAATTAATATAGATTAACACAGTTGTTCCAAACTATAACTTTCATGTGGAATATCAAATGCAAAGCATAAAAGTCTTATAAATCACAAATGGCAGTCCACTCTAACTGTGCAGCATTGATGGCAGCTATATAATTCTTCCATATTCAGACACCTCTCAGGCAGAATTCCAATTCCTTAGCTTCAAGGAATTAACTGATTCCCTACATGCAGCAGCTTCTACATAAACAGGGTTCCACTAACTCAATCTTCCACACAATAGTGCACTTCTTTCCAGAACCTTTGCACGTCTCAGTTCCATTCATTCTTGGTAACATGGGTTTACCAGAACCACCGTTACCTTTGCATTGTACGGCCCATACCATCTCCTTTGGTTTTTAAATGTATCGATTGTAAAGAGGGTTATTATAATTTTCGGATAATAAGAATTCCTGGCCCATGTGATCCTTGACCAGTTAACATGGCCCACGGAAAGAAAGTAAAATTACAGAGGCACAGACAATGAATGAAGGGAGAGCTGGATTCATCAGGGATGAGAAAATACATTCCGGACTTAAAAGTCATACAAACAGGCCATTCAGTCAAAATCATCCACGCCAACACACCCTCTGTGTGAAAAATGTTATCTCTCAGGTCCTTTTTAAATCTTTCCCCTCTCACCTTAAACCTGAGCCCTCTAGTTTTGGACTCTCCCTACCCGTGGCTTTTCACCCTATGCATGCCCCTCCTGATTTTATAAACGTCTTTTCTTCCACTATTTCTTTCACTGCCAGGTGCTTGAATATCCAAAATTAGCGAGACTATGTGAAGATGAAGATAGTTATGTTAGATCCACACCACCTCAACCAACAGGAGCTGAGAAACTTCCATGGGGAAATACAACATTGTGCGTTCACATATGGGAGCTCCTGCCTGTAGAATAGTAGGTTAATTCCTTGAAGGAAAGGGACTGCAATTCTGTTCGAGGAGGATCCAAGTTTGAAAGACCTTTGTGACTAAAATCAAACAATGTAGGTACAGTGGACTGCCTAATGACTCTGCGATATATCTTTTATTGTATCTGCTATTCTCTTTGGAATTTATAGCTCGGGCCTGATAATAACCTCTATCTAGTTTATGTTGATTTTGATTCGTGTCAAAATAAAAGTGACAAAAGGTGAAATCTTGTTTCAGAAACAAAAACAGAAATTGCTGGAAAAGCTCAGCTGCTCTGACAGCACCTACGGAGACAGATCAGAGTTAATGTTTCGGGTCGAGTTACACTTCCTCAGAACTGGAACTCAGAACTCCCGCCAGTTCTGAGGAAGGGTCACTCGCCTAGAAATGTTACTCTGATTTCTCTCCACAGATGCTGCCAGACCTGCTAAGCATTTCCAGCAATTTCTGTTTTTGTTTCTGATTTACAGCATCCGTAATTCTTTCAGTTTTTGTGAAGTCTTGTTTCTGGATATTTTTTATTTGGGGGTCATTTGGTAAAATTGGTCTTCGATTTTGTGGATCCCCATGGGGATTGTAACATTATTTCTGGCTCTGATATAGTAGACCACAAGACAGAGCCCACAGCTATTCACAGGTGGAGATTATATGCCTGTTAATGCAATAGGTAGCATCATGGGGAATACAGTCACTTAGGCTATATTGGCTGATGATCCTCAGGAATGCCAATAATGGTGTGGTACCTTGTGAAATATGGCATAGATGCTTTAGAAGAATAATCCAGTATAATATGATAATAAGGTGTTACATTTTTCTATGTAATGTCAGAAAAATATTATGCTAAAATGACTTAATTTACTCAGTGTGCTATACCACAGGGTACATTTAAAGAAAAAGGACTGACAGCAGTATGTTTGAGTGACTTAAACAATATTTCTGAAAATAACTGAACATCTGCACAATTTTGCCTTTCGATTGCAAGTCAACAGAATAGTGTTTTGCTGTCTGGAAATGATTTTTTTTGTGGAAATCAGCTTAAATGTAAATGGTCCATTCTTAGAACTCCTCACAGACACTCATTTGTTTATTCAGTTGGGTGTGGACTGAGCCGTATTTCCTTTGTCGAAGGACCTAGCTGATAGAAGTCTTCCACTGATCACTTATTCACTGTAAACAATGGACGTGAAATGAGGATTCTCAGCTTGCCATGATCATGTTTGATAAATGGCTGTCTGGCAAGTTTGTGAATGGATTTCATGTGATAGAAATTAATCCTTTACATTAGAAATAAACACTACTTTTTCAGTTTTGGTGAGAGGTCACTACACATAAAACGACTCTACGTACTCTCCACAGATGCTGCCAGTCCTGCTGAGTTTCTCCTGCAATTTCTATTTTTGTTACTGCTTTTCCAGAGTCAGAGTCAGACGCTGTTTGAGGAGGTAACAGGAGGGAAAGAACTTGCGATCCGTTTCTTGTTTTCTCTCCAACCATTCCGTGTGTCCGGAACAGCCTAACATTGCATTCTGTATCTTCAATATAAACCAACAGCTACTAACTTCAGAAGAAAAGACAGAGATCATCCATCAAGACTTTAAATTGACTCTGCACCGAATCTGGGAAATATCACTGAACACGGCCTGAAACTATCAAACGCAACAACCGATAGGATCTGTATATGATCGGCTTTTTTTTTAACATTCTTAAATAATTTAATCTGCTCCCCTCCTTGTAGCCTACTTCTGCATGATTGCAAGAGTCTCTTGGCTGCATGTGTTGGAAACACATTAACTCTGGAACTTTTTAAAATTCTTTGATCCATTTCAAGTACAGTAAACAATTTACAGAAAAAAACTGGTTGTGTATCTTTTACAACCATAGCATTTAATCAGTTAAATACTCACTAGATTGCGCATATTAAAAACAAAACAGATGTTGGCATCAACCAAAAAGGCGGAAAGAGAGGGTAACCATTCGAGACAACAAGGTGCAGGGCTGGATGAACACAACAGGCCAAGCAGCATCATAGGAGCAGAAAGGCTGACGTTTCAGGCCTAGACCGATGCTGCTTGGCCTGCTGTGTTCATCCAGCCCTGCACCTTGTTGTCTCGGATTCTCCAGCATCTGCAGTTCCTACTGTCTAGGGTAACCATTCTGTTGCTTTTCCCTTGGTCATAACGGAATTGTTAATATCACAAATGTTTCTATCTACATTTATCATGTGCAACAGCGAGGAGATTAACAGCTCTACATACAGAATTCAGGCTGACGTACCAATAGTTGGACGAATTACTTTCTCAGCACTATATATATAGCGGTTTCCCATTGGACAATCCACCAGCGCTTAACGGTATTGCAGAAGACCAGAAGAGCAATTATTGCAACAATTTGTAAGAGTTTGTTTGTGCAAGTGAATGGGCACCAAAATCATTTCATGTCAGCTAACCTGACACGTTCTTAATGAATTCTATTCTTCTTGCAAACGCCTCAAACAGAGATATTTCCATTGGGAAACTTTTAATACTGGTCATCATACTGGGCTGTCAGGAAATTTTGGTTCCTCCACTGAGTGTACTGTTGCTTTCTTCATAAAAGCAATTAGGAGGAAAGTCCATAATTTAGTGCGACATTTCACTTTTACACACAGCACAGTGGCTCAGTGCTTAGCACTGTTGCCTCACAGCGCCAAGGACCCTGGTTGGATTCCACACTTTGGCGACCATCTATGTGGAGTTTGCACGTTCTCCCGTGTCTGCATGAGTTTCGCCTGGTGCTCTGGTTTTCTCAGACAGTCCAATGATGTGCAGGTTAGGTGGATTGGCGATAATAAATTGCCCATAAGGTTTCAGAGATAGGATAGGGGGCTGGGTCTGCGTTGGATGCCCTTTGGAGGGCCGAATGGCCTGCTTCCACACTCTACGGTTTCCATGATGATATAAACCATTGAAAATCTTGGTGAATGGGGTGTACCTGAGTTTAAATCAGTGTACAGTTACAATTATTATTGAACTAAACACAAACTAATTTTATAAATATGGAATGTCATTCCTTCCATTCCATCATTTTAAAAAAATCTGCACATGTAAAATAAACTATTTTTTCTTTTTCTAAGTAATCTTTCAGATTCTGTTTCCGTTCCACAAGTGAATCCCAATATTTATCAAGCTGATATAAAATGCCTATAAAATGAATGATTATCAGTGCTTTTCACTGTCTTCATTGCTATCAATGAGAATTCTTCAATCAGATTAGCTGCTCAGACTTCTCAATTACTTCCCTATTCCTTGCCTATAGCAGTTGCCAAAAATAAATTGGTATTGTAATAGAGGAACATGTTGCCAGAAAACTCACTAGATATTTTTGTAGGAGGCACTCTTCATGGTCAATGGCATGCTGACTGCAAAATTAAGACCATGAATTTACTGCAAAATTAAGACCATGAATTTACATTTGGTACAGAAGCTTAAAATAACCTAAATCTGGCTCTTCTCCCAGTTGCAGAAAACACGAATGGAAAACAAGACAGTGACTAAAAAGGAGAGGGTGTTCAGGACAACAAGTTGCTATCCCATTTCCTTGCTGATGACAAATAACTCCCAAACTGAATGGTTGTTGTTGAAATCTCTTTTTAGATGGAAGTTTATTTCCAGCAATGGGCAAATTAATGTAACAATGCAGCAAAAAGTTTCAGGGCATTTTTCAGAATAAGGTCAAAACAAATAATGATTAACAACTGAAAGGAATAGCTACAATCAATGACCGTGGGCAGATTTAAGAGTTGAGCCCATAATATTCTCTGGATTTTGGCCTTTAAGAAGCTGGAGAAAGGTGTGAATCAGATTTCTATTTCTCTGGAGACAAGAAAATAATTCTCAAGTTCTTACAGGAGTCATCTATGAACATTTGATATATCTCAATTTCTACACATGAAATGGGTATACATTGATACATGTTTTTAAGAGTTGCCTCTTAGTGTCATTAAATAAGGAGCGTTTTTAAAAAAATATATAAACAAATGAGTTTTAACCTTTCTATGTTAGGATTTAAAATTTTGAAAATGAAAATTGATTTTTTGCTTGTGGAATTTTGTAAAGCATGCTGAGAGAAATAATGCTTATAAAACAAAATTGTGCATATCAGGAATAAAACTAAACCAGTACTGAACTTGCCAGGAGCAAACTGGGACATGAATGGTTTCAACAATGCATGGAGAAAAGAATTATTGTACAGTTAAAAAGTATTTCACCAGAACACACTCATTGTCTGCTGCTTATACTATAACTTCATGTCAATGCTAGAATCTTGCAACCCCCAATACCTCCCATCATGTGATCCAAATCACTCTGATAATGTGTGACAGTCTTATTTGCAGTAGCAGTGCCAATAAAAAAAACAAAAATTGCAAATTTTAAATGGAGAAGATGAAAGACTGCACATTTTTACAATTGAAGTTTAAATAATTTCAAAGGCACTTTAAACTCATTGAGTACACAGATCTCTTCTGGTTGGGCACTGACTCAATTTATGCCTATCTGAAAGGTAAGTGTAAAGCTGTAAAATCAGATTGGGCTTATAACTGAATGAACACAATCAAATTGGATGACATGAAGTGGTAAGTCACAGTTATGCAGTGTACAAGTCAATTTTAATGTAATAGCAATCTGTCACTCGATCAATTATTATCGCAAACCTAGGCTACTTTCAAGGTGAGCAGTATTTTAACAAACTATGTTGATCTTTCATAGAATACATATATAACAAAGTTATGTTAAAAATTCTACATAATCAAATGTTTCAACCCATCACAATGACACTCATCTCAGTCATTGTTTACTCCCGAGCTGTCATGTTCACATTCTCATAGATTACCATAAAACCATAAGAAATGGGAATAGGAGTAGGTCATTTGGCCCCATGAGCCTGTTCTGCCATTCAGTAGGATCTGACTGTTCCAATTTTCTTACATCCACTTTCCTGCCCTTGTTCCGTAACCCTCAATTCCCCTAGTATCAAGACTCTATCAATCTCAACCTTAAATATACCTGCGGAATCTGATCCACAGCTCTCTGTGGCAAGAAGTTCCAAAGACTCACAACCCTCTGAGAGAAGAAATTCATCCTCATGTCAGTCTTAAATAGGCACCCCTTTATTCTGAGACTATGCCCCCTAGTTTTAAACTCTCCCATGAGGGGAAACATTGTCAGCCCTGTCAAGGCCCTTAAGAATCATTCCTTGTTTCAGCCATTGTTTTAATGAAATCACCTATCATTGCACACCAAGAATCAAATGTCATTTTTGAAGTGATACAACTTAGATAATACTTAATGTATTTCTAGATTTCAATGGTCACAGAAAGGAGGGTGAATAAGAGTGGGGAATTCAATTTTTAAAAATGGTACAGCAAGAAAGAATTAAAAAGAGAAAAACAATTTAAAAGATAGTAAAAAGGTGCAAGAAGAAAAATTGAGAAAACTTTTTTTAAAAATTGTACGGTTGTAAATCTAGTGATGACCGTGAATCCATTGTTGATTGTCAGAAAAACACATCTGGCTCATTAATGTCCTTTAGGGAAGGAAACTGCCATCCTTACCTGGTCTGGCCTATATGTGACTCCAAACCCACAGCATTGTGGTTGACTCTTAACTGCCCTCTGGGCAATTAGGGATGGGCAATAAATGCTGGCCTAACCAGCAACGCCCTCATCCTGTGAATGAATAAAAAAAAATCTTATAGAACCATCCAAATACGAAAAGATAAAGTGAGACCTTACACTTATAATTGTTCATTTTCTGGGAAATAGATGTTGATGATAGTCATTTACAATTATCACATAAAAGCAAAACACTGCAGATGCTGGACATCTTAAACAAACATACAGAATGCTGGAGAAACTCAACAGGTCTGGCAGTATCTGTGAAGTGAGAAGAGAGAACTGAAGAGTCTGATGAAATCATACTGGATACAAAAAGTTAACATTGTTTCTTTCTCCACAGATGCTGCCACATCTGCTGAGCTTCTCCAGGATTCTCTATGTTTGATAAACAATTGTCATATTATTAAAATAGTGCCTATTTATTCAGTCATGGGATGTGGGCATCACTGGCTGGCCAGCATTTGTTGCCTCTCCCTAGTCGCCCTTGAGAAGGTGCTGGTGAGCTGCCTTCTTGAACCGCTGCAGTCCATGTGCTATAGTATACCCACAATATTGTTAGGGAGGGAATTCCAGGATCTTGCCCTAGCGACAGTAAAGGAACAGTGATGTATTTCCAAGTCAGAATGCCAAGTGGTCTGGAGGGGTACTTGTAGATGGTGGTGTTCCCATGTATCTGCTGTCCTTGCTCTTCTGGATGTAAGTGGTTGTGGCTTCGGAAGTTGCTGTCGCTGGATCTTTGATTAATTTCCGTGATGCAACTTGTAGATAATGTACACAGTTGCTACTGACCACCTTTGGTGGAGTGACTGTGGATGTGGTGTCAACTAAGTTTTTGTCCTGGATGGAGTCAAGCTTCAAGTGTTGTTGAGGTTGCACTCAACTAGGCAAGTCGAGAGTTTTCCATAACATTCCTAACTTGTGCCTTGTAGATGGTGGACAGGCTTTTGAGAGTCAGGAGGTGAGTTATTTGCTGCAATATTCCTAGCCTCTGACCTGCTCTTATAGTCATTGCATTTAATAGCGAGTCTGGTTAATGGTAACTCCCAGGATGTTGATACTTGGGTTTTCCGTGTTGGCAACATGATACAATGTCAAGGGGCAGTGGCTAGATTGTCTCTTATTGAAATTTGTCATTGCCTGGCATTAATATTACTTGTCACTTTTCCACCAAAGCCTGGATATTGTTCAGGTCAGTTTGTATTTGAACATGGATGGCTTCAGTGTCTGAGGAATCATGAATGATGCTGACCATTGTGTAATCATCAGCAAATATTCTCACTTCTGACCTTATGATGGAAGGAAGGTCATTGATGAAGCAGCTGAAAATGGGTGGGTGTAGGACACTTCCTTGAGAAACCCCTGCGGAGATGTTTTGGATCTGTGATGATCTGACCTCCAGCAACCACTTTCGATGTGCCAGGTATAACTCCAAACAGAGGAGTGTTTTCCCCATTCCCCATGGATTTCAGTTTTGCTAGAGTTCCTTGACGCCACACTTGATCAAATGTGGCTTTGATGTCAATGACTGTGACTCCCATCTCATCTATGCAATTCAGCTCTATCGACCATGTTTGAACCAAGGTTGTAATGAGGTGTGGAGCTGTGTAGCCCTGGCGGGTCCTGAATTGGGCATTAGGGAGCAGGTTATTGCTGAGTACGTGCTCCTCGATAGCACTGTGGAAGACATCTTCCATCACTTTATTAATAAGTTTAGTAATCAAGAGTATTATTAACAATCAAGAGGGGTAGTAATTGTCTTGCTTTTGGTGCACAGGACATAGGTGTACCATTTTCTACATTGTTGGATAAATGCCCACGTTGAAGCTGTACTGAAACAGCTTGGCTTACTACAATTAGAACTAGAGTTAATTTTCTGGATATCTTTATGAACCTGTTCAAATATGACACAACTGTAGAGTAGCTGGGGCTTTTTTTTATTTATTCATGTGATGTGGGCATTCTGGCGAGGTCAGTATTTATTGCCCAACCCAAATTGCCCGGACAGCAATTAAGAGTCAATTACATTTCTGTGGGTAAGCAATCACAAGTGGGCCAGATCATGTAAGGATGGCAGATGTTGTCAGTGAACCATGTAATTTTTTTACAACAACCGACAGTGGTTACATGGTCACCATTAGACTAGCATTTTATTTAATTCAAATTTCACCACCTGCCACGGTGGGATTCAAAGCCGTGTTCCCAGACATTGAGTCTGAAGTGATGGATTAATAGCCCAGTGACATTAGCACAATGTCACCATCTCCCCAAACCCAGGTCTTCTGGTCTCATTGTGCCGTAAGACCCCCCAGTAGATTTAACATTCCATTGTGAGTATAATGGGTAATTCATGTATGAATGTAGCAACTGCATGAAAATCACAGACTGTTTAAGCACAAGTTACAATTTTCACAAAGCTTACAGTGAAGAAGTGAGGGCCTTGTGGTGCAGTGGTGGTATCCATACCTCTGGGCCAGAAAACTACAGGTCCCACCTTCCCCACACTTGTGACCTTAATATGCCTGAACAGATTGATTAAAAATATCAGCAAAAAGCAGTACAATTGACCAGTGATAACAAGGTGTAGAGCTGGATGAACACAGCAGGCCAAGCAGCATCAGAGGAGCAGGAAAGCTGATGTTTTGGGCCTAGAACCTTCTTCAGAAATGGTATTGGATCTGACTTTTGTTACAGACACTTCTGAAACAATCTGTTCAGAAATGTTATTACACAGCTGTGGAACAGGTGAGACTTGAACTTGCATCTCCTAGCTCACACTAAACACTGCACCACAAGCACCCTCAGCCAGATATCTATTATGTGCAACACTTGGAATTCAATTCTGCTTTCCTGCTTCTCTGATGCTGCTTCGCCTGCTGTGTTCATCCAGCTCTACACCTTGTTATCGCAGAATCTCCAGCATCGGCAGTTCCTACTATCTCACAATTGACCAGCATCTTGTAATCCACAAGATAATTCTTGCTCCAGGTTACCGGCCTGTTTGCATTTAATTAGTTGTTCAGATGCAATTCTCTTTTAAGGTAAATCTGACAGAAATATTACTGGAGCCATGCAGTGGTATGGGCTAGAATGGAAACTTATAAAATTATTTCCAATCAATGAAAAAGTTGAAAAAAAGTTGTGCTAAATATAGTTTGTGCTTGAAGTCTCTTCCTCTTTTGTACCAGTTTGGTCAATTATCATTCACTCTCTGGAAATACCTCTGCAATCTAATTGATATTTTAGGCTTTTTGTTTAATTGTCAAATATTAATCATTTAAATAGAAGACTTGATTCATACTAAGTTTGACCTTCTGATGTCAAAGACTGTAGCTTAAGGAAAAATTCCTGAAAAGAATTAATAATTATTCTCAGGAAAGTTTCTAACAGTAACATAAGAGTAAAACTCAGAACATGCAATGGTCTTAAAGTAAATCTATGAAGGGTGAGAGAAAACATGAAAGAAGTTGGAAAAATAAATTTTAATATTTCAGAATCTCTACCGTCATCAACCTAGCTGAAATTTTCAAAGGGTTGGCAATGAGAATGGGAAAGCTGTCATCACAGAATGTTTTGAGAAAAAGCTTCTGAGTGAGCCCAAATACTTTTGTGTGCACAAGTGCATAGCTGTTGAGTTCACCAAATGGTTTATTTACTTACTTCACAAAACTTTTAAATTTAATCAGTGGGACTAATACGAACACTACACCTACCTGTCTTGAACATGGTTACAAGCAACTGTGTCCCACTTCCGAGGGACTTTGTAATCTTCTTGGCAAAGCAGCAGCAGTCCCCAACATGGCTGTTATCTGCTTATATCACTGGTGCCTGGCAGGCAGCTCCCATCTACTGGAGGTACTTGTTGCTTCTAATTAGGTTCTGAGCTGGTCTATTGCCCAATTAGTCTATTTGCGTTTAAAAACCAATCTGCATTTGAAAATCAATTTGCAAACATGCCTTGGTTCAGTCACATATCTGGACCCAAAACTCATACGGGTGTTAAGTCCCTGATTCTGCATTGGAAACTGAGCTCCTCAACATTATAATCCTTAGCAATTGTTCTAACTACATATAATACTTCAACTTCACACAATGCTTAACATAGCAGATCTGAATTACATTATGCTAGTAACATAACACAAATAATTCTTAGAGATAGCAAGAACTGCAGATGCTAGAGTCAGAGATAACACAATGTGGAGCTGGAGCAACACAGCAGACCCGGCAGCATCGGAGGGACAGAGAAGGTGACGTTTCGGGTCAGGACCCTTCTTCAGAAATGGCCTATTTTTGAAAAAGGATCCCGACCTGAAAGCTCAACTTTCCTGCACTTCTGATGCTGCCTGGCCTGCTGTGCTCCTCCAGCTTCACACTGTGTTATATCTACAAATAATTCTTAACCCAGTCAATCCAACATCATGTAAACTTTAACGTAGTCATCCCAAGGTCATATAGCCCTGAATACAGCAGCATCATCCATTGCACAACTTCATCTAATCTTTAACCATTAGTCTTACACATTGTACAATCTTCACATAACCATTAAAACATCTTTGTGCAGTCACTCCAAAATTACATATTCTTAATAGCCAGCCCAACATGATATAATCCTTAACACAGTCCCACCAGTAATTACATAGACTTAAAACATGCTTACACATACTGTATGTGTATTGCTGACAAAGGAATGTGATCCCCCAACCTCCAGCCCAGCCCCAATCTACTCTTCCTCTCTTGTGCTTTTTGAAAATCAGTTTTATTAAGTGTGTTGTCTTCCTATGGATGTCCTAGAGATAAAAGAGTAAACACCTAGGATATGGAATCTGTTAACTCCTTACAGGAAGCTACAAACCAATGACAAATCTTTAGAGATAACAAGGTGTAGACCTGGATGAACACAGCAGGCCAAGCAGCATCAGAGGAGCAGGAAGGCTGACGTTTTGGGCCTAGACCCTTCTTCAGAAAAGGACC
>NC_063332.1:155617868-155722974 GCF_021869965.1 Rhincodon typus | reverse complement strand
GAAGGGTCCCGACCCGAAACGTCAACTTTCCTACTCCTCTGATGCTGCCTGGCCTGCTGTGCTCCTCCAGCTCCACACTGTGTTATCCCTTGTTCTTGTAAAGGTTTTTGTATTTTTTTCACTTTGGGGCTATCATTCATATTTTTGGACCATGACAATGATTTTTTTCTCCCCTATATGACAGATAAATACCAGCCTCTTTAGTATGGAGGGTTGTAAAAGGACAAAAACAGCTGAGCATTGAGGTACAATTGTGTTAGACTCAAAATTAATTTAAAATGGATTTGTTTTGTTTGCTGACCAAATAATACAATTATACAATTCCCAACAAATTCCCATCAAAATAGAGCAATTATTGAAGGTGATGCTTCATTGTCCAACTTCTACCAATGATAAAGGCAATGGAATAATAATGAGATGCTGGTGACAAAAGGATTAAACAAATGACTAGCAACTGGAATGCCAAATTAAAAAAGACTGTATGATTGAAATAAGAATGAGCATTGAGGTACAGTTGTGTTAGACTCAAAATTAATTTAAAATGGATTTGTTAAATATATATTGTGGAAATGCTTTGCAATATGTACCACACCATGACACCTTAAAACAGTCATTTTAATACGATTAACTCTGCAGAAGAAAACATTTGCAAAATCAGTGATCTCACAGGTCTAAGAGGAATACCAAACTGAAGGGTTTTTAATGGAGAAGGAGCTGAATGCATGGGGAAATACAAACATATATGATGCACTAATAGAGACAGGGCAGAAGAAAAATGGATATTTTCAAAATTAAAATCACATGTCACTGGCCAACATTTTTTAACACTGCATATAAACATTTAAAATGCAGTTATATGCTAATTAGGAAGATAGAAGAGCAAACACGCTTTTTTTTAAAACAGCAAATGGCAAGCACATAAACTGGCTGTAAGCAGTAATATTACAGGGAAAACCTATAGCATGCCCTGTTTTGTTTGCTGACCAAATAATACAATTTGACAATTCCCAACAAATTCCCATCAAAATATAGCAATGCTTTTATTGAAGGTGATGCTTCATTGTCCAACTTCTACCAATGATAAAGGCAATGGAATAAATTCTTATTTGACTTTTTTTCTCCACTCCTTTTTTTACATGCTCATGGGACACAAGACTATTCCAAGGAGCAAGGATGATGAAAATCTATCTCATTCTTTTTTCAAAGTGTAATTATGTAGGATAATATGCAACATTAAAGGGCAATTATGGATTGGGCTCTCCTGCAGCAGAAAATATGCAGTATAACTGAAGCTAAACTTAGCATCAACACAGATCTGAAAACTAGAAAAACTAACATTTATATAGTGTCTTTCACAACCACAGGATACTTCAGAATGGTTTACAGTCAATTAAATACTTTCGAAGAGTCATTGGTGCAATGTTTGACTGCCAATTTGTACATAAGCTTCCACAAACAACAATATGACAAGGACTTTTTTTGAACTGTATATTGAGAGCTAAATACTAAACAAGATGCAGGGATGACTCCTTTTCTGTTTTTCAATATAATGCTATGAAAAGTGTTACCACTGTTACTATTTAACATCTCAACTGAAAGGCAGCACCTCAGACAATGCAGCAATCCAACAGTACTGGACTTGTGCGCCAGCATTAGTTTTGCAGTCAGGTCTTGGAATGGAATTTGAAGTCATAACCTTTCGATTCAGAAAGCTATCAACTAAGCAATGCTGACATGAGCACCATATCATCTCCGTGTGAAAGATTCATACATCTTTAATTTCACTTCAACTTCACTTTATAATTGCGACAATTATAAAGGGAACTTTCATTTTTTAAGGGGAAAACTGTTCCCTGCTGGTCCATTCTTGCAGTTCTGTCTTTTGCAATTCAGATTATTTCTCTTTCCCCCTTCCTGGTGTCATTGATTTCTTGATTAGAATGGTTTCATGGACACTAGAAACGTTGTGATAACTTGCCCAAGTTTTCATTATTTCTGCCTGGCCCTTCATCTGTCTGGCCCCTCAGAGGCAATATGGTGATTAGACCATGGAATGTAGCAACGCTGGATAAGCCAAGCTACATAAGCCTTTCTGCCAGGAATTGCTGGAAAGTGATTTACTGTGAAAGCCCTAGTTTATTTCTCTTAAGGGTGTGGTGATAATTGCAGTACCTCATTGACTGTTCAGCAGAGATCAATCATACCTGCACAGGCCGGCAATTAAATCTGGGACATTACTTGTTCACACAGTTCAGTTATATAGTGCCTTTACAAAGTGAAGGATCCCCAAATCCAAATTTCAATTACTCACATCAACAAAACTCCAACAGGACCTTCAGCTCTTAGTTAACCTTAACTATTTCAATGATATTTGGACACCAATCAACAGATTATTCAAGTGTGCACTTACAATATACTGTTTGAACCTGATTTCAGAACAGTACTCCATTGCCAGTATAACTTAATGCTGCCAGTTTTACAGTAGTGGAACAAATGCTACGTAAGACTGTAGGACAACAATACTAAACAACTAATTTATGGAAAGCTTGTAAAATTCACGGTAAATATAAATAGCTTGAATATTTCCATTTTAAAGTGGAATTGTTCATTCTTAAAAAACATTAAATACATATGAAATCAAGCTACATGCAACACGTGGGAAAATATCTTACGTCCTTGCATTGATCTCTTCCTGACCAGCATAAACAAAAATAAATAATGAAAATATTCAGTAAAGTTGCAATACAACTCCAAAGCAGTGACTTAGCCTAATTCTAAGATACAGCTATGACATGTCCTCTGGAGAAGGCAATCGCAGTTTACTTAGATTTGACAACACAGAGGACAGTTCCAAGGTTATATTAAATCTGATTTGAGAAGTGCCCAAAGACCCTTTGTATCTCTTGAGTATGCTTTAAATATATCCAGAGTTGAGTCAAGTGTATGGAAACTTCTATTTCCACTTTCAATACATTTAACAATTCGGCATCAACTCAACTACTGAAATCCAGGTGGATTCAAGTATCTGGTTCAGTTTCATAATTAACCCATATTACGCTTTACTAAAAAAAAGTCAGCCTTGTTTAAAATAATAGTTTGCATGGACAGGTTACTCAATATATTTATTATATGTAAAATTATTAAAACCAACTTCAATTTCACTAAAGGAAATGATTTCATTTAAAGCACAAGAAAGTTCATAACCAAAAATATTTTGATTTGACAAACACTCACTTAAATATGGCGGCTTGTAAGGCGCACGTGTGTTGGGCAGAAGTGCATCACATTCTTTCTTTTCCAAATTAGATGGATGTGACTTTTCTTTTCCAAATGTAGAGAAGGATTTCTCCCCAGTCTGCTCTGGAGCTTCATAGACCTCTGTGTCAGGCACAGAGTCCATGCCAGGAACATGCAGATTGCTGCGGTAGTCAGGACCTTGGCGGCCATCTGTGGGTACAAAGGTGGGCATCCAACAACGATCTGAGTGTCCCAGTGCTTTACACTCTTCTGTGCAATTGGAAAAGAGATCAGCTCCTAAAAAAAAAGTCAAAATAAACACAATTAGGGACATTAACCTTCTAGTGAGGAGTGCAGGATGCCACTTCTAAATTAGGTGAGAAGGTTCTAAGAGGTTATGTATCAATATTTCACTGGAGTCTCAAACAGATTCGCTCCCACCCACAAAATTCATCCAGTACAAATTTTCACAATTTGCCTTTAATTATGTTCTGTACACTGAGATAAACACCAAACAGTAATCAACCACACAGTGATTTATCCTCCAGGTTTCATCCCATGAAATAATGAACAAAGATCTTCCAAATACAGCACTACACTGAAACTTGAAGTGCCAAGGACACATTAAAATTCTAATGAGCCTTCCCTCTAGATAATGGCACTTACAGATTTACCTATTGTGAATTTAAACATACACTTTTTAAAGGATATGTTTACCCTTCTTATTGTTGCAGACAAGTAGAAAGGTCACATTTGTGTCCTGTTCACTTGTCACATTGATTTTGCTCTGCTTTTCATATTTTACATAAAGAATGACGACTGTTAAAGCCAGAGTGACTTATACTGCAGGTACCACTTATAATACAGACAATAGGATAGTTCTAATTACAGATAATGATCGTACATTAATACAATTTTAAGATATATACTACACTAATGAACTAACGTGATGTGCCAGTGAAAAAGCCTCTTTAGCTTATCTGTTATAAGACATTCCACAAGAACTGGTGTGCAACAGATTCTAAAGTCACTTTGGACACTGATTTACTGTATTGTACTATGCGCAGTCAGAATGTTAAATATGCTGCTTGCCAGGATTGTTAATGTCAGTCGTAAGAACAATTCCACTTTAAATGTTAGGCGGACTATCTTCTATTTGATCTCAATAACGTAGCTAATTTTTTTTTCTCAGAAGAGTGCAGAAGTGACCTTGTACTCTTGAGCAAGCTGAGTCTTAAATCCTTATACCGTCTGTGAAATGAGTAGAGGAATTTTACTGACTTTCAAGCATTGTAAGGCTGATGTTTGTTTCCCTGAGACCAAAAATGACAGCAGCAGTTTGGTTCCTGTTGTGCACCCTGCTCAATTTCCAATTCTATTGTAGTATGAAATGGTCAGTCACTCCCCTATCACCAGCTTTGATCTAACGCCAAAATTAAAATTTCGCCTTCTGGAGCCTCAAACTTTGTAATGTTGTCTCTGTTGCTCAACAATACTCAATAAAGCAGCAGTTTACTTCATAATTCAGGGCAATGAATTTGTTGCTAAATTTACACCAATTTTCCATGAAATTCAATGTTTGTTCGACTGTACAATAATGCCAACAATAATGAGATTATGAATTGAATAATTACCTTGCACTGTAAACTTCCACCCAAGATGAACTGTTTTCAGATTGTCAAAATTTGTTTCAGGGATAAATTATTTCAAGTAATCAAACAACAATGAGGTAATACTAAGTCATTACGATACTTGACAGGGCTTTGTAGAGTTGAATTTGTTTTAAATGTTATGAATATGAAGTGCATTACTTCAAATTTGAAGTAGTAGTGGGTAATTGTGGAAAGAAAGTAAAAGATAACTGGAATGCAAAATGAATGTTTTGAAGTTCCTTTCTTTTAATTCCTGTAGTAGACTGAAATTTTTGTCAGTTGCCATTCAGGAAACTTTATTTATGTGAACAACAAGGTGATAATAGGCATGAAGACCATTGTCACAATTTAGGTTGGCTGCTTGAAGATAAGAAAATCAAGGGTTACCCTGAAGAAATTTGCAGCAATAATTTTGAAGAACACTGCAATGATAGCTCTGTGCTTTTCAAAAATGCTGAGCTTTCTGCCTGAAATCTTTAACACTTTGCATATGTTTTTTCTCCAATTGAACATGGGGCATTTTTTAAAAATCAAACAGAAGTTATGCTATAGCAATCTTTCAATTAATATCAGTGAGAATCATAGAATCCCTACAGTGTGGAACAGGCCCTTTGGCCCAACAAGTCCACACTGACTGTCACAGCATGCCACCCAGACCCATCCCCTATAACCCACCCAATCTACACATCCCAGAACACTATGGACAATTTAGCATGGCCAATACACCTAACCTGCATATCTTTGGACTGTGGGAGGAAACCAGAGCACCCAGAGGAAATACGCAGACACAGGGAGAACGTGCAAACTTCAGTTGCACAGTGAATATCCAATCCAAGTAGTCACAACTTATCAGATTAGAATGGAAATTTGGGCAACGATCATTTTAAAATTGAAACGCCACAATTCTCAACCACATAATAACTGATTATATGACTTCACATCAAATTTTGATGTCATAAATCACCTTCATTTATATAGCATCATAAAATCTGGAAAATATCGCCTGCTGTCTCACAGAAGTGTGAAGAAGAAAAGATAAGTATCAAAATTACTTACAGTTTCTGAGTTCTATAGTGGCTCAGTTGGTAAAAAAAAACAAGAAGCTATGCTTAAAAACTAAAACTATGCCTGCTCCAACTGCCAGATGAGTTCAGTCGAACTAGTATAGCAGTATACTGCTGATCTCAGCAGCATGCTCTACAAAGCTGAACAAACAACTACAATCTCCCTTATGTGTGTGTCTATGTTATGTGTGTGTGTTTGAATACAGTAGGTGTGATCAGGACTGAGCTTAACCTATTGTCAAATAGCCTACAAATAATATCCAATTCACAAATGAAAAACAATGACTTGTGTGAGATACCAGAAGATAGTACAAATTAAACTGGACAATTTTTCAAAATCTAATGGGACATATCACCATAGTATGGTCTCCCTTCATCAGTTTGCATTTCACATGAAGATGTTAATTCTCACTGAAATATTTTCTCCCAAGTACTGGTACTTCTCTTGGAACTAACCCACTTGGATAATCCCCTATACCAATTCCTTCTCACATTTGCTGAGATTCTTGTTCATGATAAAATATGGCTCAATGGGTGCCAGCAGCTCCTCCTTACCTCACACAAGTGTTCAATCTCCATGAGAAATTCATATTTCATTTAACAATCATACATCCATCTAGTCCCCTCCCAATGTTCAGATATGTATGTAGCAGACAGGGGTCATTGGGTCTTGGAAAAATGGAAATACTTGGCTGATTTTTCAACTCTTCAACACCCAGGGGTACTGACCTAAATTGGATCACTTTCACGACCACTTCAGCTCAAATCAGGTGACCCATGCTATTAAATGCTATATAAGTTAAATTATGATGATTAGCACATTGTGCACTAAGGTCTAATGCTCCACTGGTAAACCAATGTACAGCTTAGTACTATATTGGATGTAAGTATGCAGCCATCAACGTGTACAATCCTAGACAATTAAGTACTTTGGAACATCCCAGCTCTGACCATCGGTGAGAGCAACTAATGCAGAAGAACAATCCATTAAACCTGGGTCAATTTGGATCTGTCTGAATGAATGCCACATCAAATTATGCTCTTACACATAAACTACTAAAAGAGTTCCAACTGCAAGAGTTTTGACCTTGAACAAGAAGTACTCCTATTAGAGAGTATGTCGATATCAATTTTCCTCAAATTTTTCAGCACTCATTTTCTTTAAATATATCTTTCAGAACACAGCACAGTAAGCATTAAAAGTAACACCAAACTTTATTAATTTAACAGGTTTAGACTTGACAAACAGGAAAGACAATAAAGTGCAAGATTACCCTCAAACTTCGGGGTGGACTTTTGTGAAACATCCATGAGGTACATGGAACAATTTTGTTGCAAGGAAGGAATACATTTATGGATAGTTTAAAAAGATACATTCTTACCCCATTGTATTGAAAACAATTAATTTTCCTTGCTTACTTTAAATATGTATTTTCCCCTTCCTTTTTCAGCATTAGGTTAATCTGGGCCATGTGACATATCCCAGGCGTAACGGAATATAAGATTCTCCCAATGCCTACTTGGGTAGAAGATATACAATGGCAATTAGCAATGACTCATAATCTGATAACAGCACCTTCTCAGACATGGTGGAACACCTAGATTTTATTTAACAAATTTGTTTTGATTTGACAAATTCTTAATTTCATAATTGCTATTTTCTTTACACAAAAGTCGTCGGTTTAAATTAATACTTCAAATTACATAAGTGTACTATTTCAGTTCAAAAGTGCAGCAGAAATGCTCTTATAACATCAGGCAAACAGAAGGGGTCTTTACAGAGTATATCCACATGTCAGTACAGATGTGAACATAATTGCTGAATATTAGTTGAACATTTCTAATTAAGTTTGTTTGAAATGTTCTTTTGCTGAGGACTGTGTGAAGAATAAAAAAAAGAGGCGATTAGTTTACAAACATACCAACGATATTCAAACAATTGGTAGCTAGTGGACATCTCTACACTGAGATTACTGCTTTCATCGTTTTCACTGAAATGTCTTCCTTCCAAGATCCAAAGAAAAGTCTTCAACAAAAGATTTCAGCAGGAGAATAGAAAGCAATTCGAAAATAAATGTTTGGAATGCTTTAATGCCACGCCGTCAAGATCAAATGTCATGTTCTTTACTTAAATGTATGCATGCCAACAATTACCTTTATCCTTAATCTTTAACCATGTAATCCTACTGTTACTTCCTTCTTTGGAGGCCTAGCGTCTATAGGGTATTTTGTACTAACTCAACACTTACCATACCCTTTATATACTGCACACCATGAACATCTAAGCCTAATTAATTTCTCTTTAATTTAGAATTAAAATACTGATTAAACTCCCTTGTACACAGTAAAGAAATATTAAGTGTATTTTCCCAAATGCAGCACGATTAGATGTCGGTGATATTGGGCATCATTCAATAGCCAATTCAGTTATTCTCTTACTACATATTCCCATACATATATAATCTATTATTAATGAAAACTGACTGTGAAAATTAGTCAAATTTTAATCACATGCTTTCACTGTTCTGTAGTGTCTTCACTGGGTAAGAAATGGAATGACAAGAATGATTTTAGAAGCAAGAGGTTATTCCCGTTAAGAAAAACTGAACAGGTTCAGGATCTTCTCTGTAAAAAAGTGAAGACTGGCCTGATAGGTGTTTTTGACATTGATTGTAAAAGGGTCAAAAGTGTAACATATTCACAAGTCAATCCAACAAGGAATTGGAGAGAAACTACTTTACCCAGAGGGTGATTCAAATCTGAAAGTAAGTAATTGCTCAGATAAATAGCACAGAAACATTTTACCCAAAATTACCTTGTATATCACCCCATTCCAGGGTAGCTGGCATATCACATACCCTTCTGTTGTACCTGATATATAAATTTCCATTCCCCACTGTAATGGCCCCTCCCATGTGCGCCTGTTACATCAATGCCTTCTCCCTGGTGTAACTGGAATATCTCTCCCCTTCTATGATGCACCTGCTATGTCTCCTTCCATTGCTGGTGTACCTGATATATCGAGCCCACCTCTCCCAATGTGTCTGGTGTATATAATCCTCCTTGTCCTCCCAGAATAGATTATTCATCACAATCCTCCCTTGTGTATAGGACATACAGCATCACAGAGGGATTGCATGAAGGATGTGCAAATGTCATTTATTCAAAACTGGGTATGCAAATAAACCCAGCAACTGCAGATCAATCATTTTAACATTGGAGGTGGGAAAACTTTCAGAAAGGATCATTCAGGAAAATTTGAATAGTCAGTTGGGCTAATGCAATTGCGGAAACACAGCGTGGATTTGTTAAGAGCAAATAATTTTTAACTAAGTTGCTTGAGGTTTTGTTGAGCTATCAGAGAGGACTGATGAGGTTAATTCTATTAATGTGTTGTGGATGGACTACCAAAAGGCATTTGATAAAGTGCCACACAACAGACTTGTAAGCAAAGTTAGAGCTCAAGGAATAAAAGGGGTGGTTGCAACATGGATACAAAACTTGGTTGAGTAACATGAAATGAAGTGTAGTGATGAATGCTTGTTATTCAAATTGCAGGAGGGTTTAAAACAGCGTTTCCCACAGATTTGTATTAGGCACCTGCTTTTCTTGATAAATATTATTGACCGAGATATTGATGTCCAGGGCACAATTTCAAAATGTGGAGATGATACAAAACTTTGAAGTATTGTGAATTATGACAATACTGGTGTAAAACATCAAAAAGAAACAGACAGGATGGTGGAATGGGTGGACAAGTAGCAAAGACAAAATAAAACAAAATGGTAAATTCTTAAGAAGCACACAAACAGTGGGAGCTGGGTGTATTTATACATAGAACATTGACAGTGCAGGTTTAGAAGTGGTTAATAAAGTCTGCAACATTCTAGGTTTTCCCAACAGGGACATAGAGGACGAAAGCGAGGACATTATGTCAGACCTGTAAAGAACACTAACTGGGAGTATTTCATCCACTTTTGGCCACCACCCCTCAGGACCAACACAAAGGCATAATGAGGGTGCAGAAAAGGTCAAGGGAACGGCTGCAGAGATTAGAAACTCCAGTTACATAGAAAGATTGGAGAGGTTGAGATAGCTCTCGTTGGAGAAAAGATGGATGAGCAGAGACTTAATGGAGGTATATGAAATCTTGAGGGGTCTGGACAGAGTAGAAAGGAAGCAACTGTTCCCATTGGGAGAAAGATCGACAACCAGGGGCCACAAGTTCAAGTTATTGGGCAAAAAGAAGCAATGCAGACACAAGAAAAATCTTTTCTATGCAACACATGGCTAGAGTCTGAAATGCACTGCCTCCAAGTATAGTGGAGGCAGGGTCAAATGGGAATTTTAAAAAGGAACTGGATCATTATTTGAAAAGGAAAATGTGTCAGATAATGAGACAAAGGCTGGGGTGTGACAATAAGTGAATTGTTCGTTCAGAAGTCCAGCTCAGTCTTGACAGGCTGATTAATCTCCTGTGTGCTCCAAGGGAGGAAAGAAAATAATTTGTCCATGGGGTTAAATTAAGAAGGGTGGGAAGATGTTTGTGTGGAGCATAATCACTGCCAGATCTTCTGGGCTGTAACTACTTTGTAATACATCATAAAAAAGATTATAGAGTCAGCTTCTATTATAAAGACAAACATAAAAATTTTAAATAGGAAAGGAATTGTGCACAGAATAAGATCATTGATATGTTATAGATTCAAGTGAATTTTCACCATCTTTCAAAATCTTTCAAAATCTTTACTTTAGATGTCTTTAATCAAGCATTTTCATTTATCACAAATCCAATCCAACAGATGTGTAAAGGGAAGAAATTTGTGCATACAGCAACCTTCCAAATAAGTGGACTTTGCTCTCAAGTTACAACTGTCTATACTTAAAAATAGATAGCTTTTACCATTTGATAAATTATTGCAGAAATTGCATAAACCCACCATCAAAAAGCAATTGAATATACATGATAGAAAATATGACCCCTACATTCCATGAAGAAGCAACACTAGAATATAACATTTTCACTTAGTTAATGATGATTTTATTAGTTAAATATGAATGGCAATATATTCATTGACTTTCATTTTCATTTTCATTTTGTTTTAAGTATTGCAGATTTGAGTATAAGGCTATGGATTCTAGGAAGTGTACTGAAGATGGATTTCAATATATTCTTTGTTTGATGATCATAGTTTTACCTGCTATTGGATGTCTGCAACACCCTTTGAAAATATTATATAATAATATGGTTAACAGCATCTAGTTACAGAGATTGCATGGCACTGATATTTTATTTTAATACTCAAAAGAAATTGTCCCAAGTTTTGAATGGTACCAAAATAGGAGTTACTTCATTCCTATGATGTGTTTTCAATGCAGTTAACACTGTTCATTATCCACATTGGAACTAATAGTAATTTCTATTTTATTTTATCAAATTTTTTTTCATGTTAATAAATCAAGATTTGTTTTTGTTGCCATTGGAGATTTCAAACAACAAATCTTGCTAAACACTGGAACACTTGCTCAGAAACTTCTAGCAAAATGGCATATCTTACGAGATGTACAATCTGAACAGTGTCAGCACTTAAGCTACTGCTAGTACACAACAGAGGAACAGTGCAAACATAGCTTAATGGATGAAGACAAAATTACAAAAATAAAGGTTAGAGACAAAAACACTGCAGATGTTGGAATCCAAGGTAGAAAACAGGAGGCTGGAAGAACACAGCAAGCCAGGCAGCAACTGTTCTGAAGAAGGGTAATACCCGAATTTCTACTTTCCTCCAGATGCTGCCTGGCTTGCTGTGTTCTTCCAGCCTCCTGTTTGTCGACAAAAATAAAGATTCCCTTTTTGCAAAGTTGCGAAATTTGCTGCCTGATGCAAAACTGAGCCACAATTTCGAAGTGTCGCAGTTGGCCTCAGGAAGCTGCGCTAAAATAAATTGCCAGTTTGCCTCTATTTTCTTACTACTCTAATATTATTGTGAGGTTTGTTTGGACCTTAGGTGAGGATATGATCAAGCTCAACTGCAGTGATCCCCCATGCTTTGATAGTTTCCCAGTACTTACAACTGAAACTGACACAAGCACTCTCCAATATGATTAGGTATCAGACGACAACTGTGGTCTATACAACACAATAGCATAGGTCAATCAATGGACAGTGATATTTAACAGGTAATCACCATAAAGATAAAAAAAAATGCAATTGTTTGGCAAGTTAATTCACCACCTGACTGAGAATATTGTTTGATGTTATTATGTTACAAAGCAAATTATAAGGTGACAATGTTCTTTTAAAGCTTCATTTTAGGTGCTGACAATAGGATTGCCACATCAGAAGTTATTTTGCAATCTGAGGTTAGTTAATCCTTTTGAAAGTTTCTTCCTGTATAAATGTTGGTCTTAGGAGGGCTTCATTCTAAAAGGTAAGCAATCTTTCATTTTAATTAGGGTGAGTTGCCCTTTAAAAAGATCAAGGACAAATGAGCAGCTCAAGAAGTTTGATCCTTCATTCCCAGCCAGAAATACATACATTCTGAGTCCCAGGGCTCCCTACCACACAAAATCAGATGTTTCAGTTGGTTGAACTTCATCAGTTCTCGACAAGACCCCTAGAAGAAGTGCTATGTGAAAGCAAGAAGTTCCATTCCCAGGGAGGGAGTATGGAGGGAGGGGAAAGAGAGAGAAGTGTCATTGTCCAACGCACCCTGCTCAAATCGCACCTCCTGCCAGCCGCTCACAGAGCTGCATTGACGGCAGTCGTAGAGAAGTCTGAATCCTGGACCGTCCTGCTCTCCCCCAGCTGGAGGAGGATGCACCTCGGTGAACGGCCTGCAAGGGGAGAAGACAGGAAAAAAATGGAAAGAACATTTTAAATAACCGGGGGCACCTTATTACTGGGAGCACTTTACAAGTCAAAATCACAGTGGAATTCACTAATCAATGTCCATTAAGGTCAAACTCTAATGTGCATGACAATGGAACACTGACATACAAAAGAAAATGTCAGTCCTCAAGTTCACTGTCAAAGCACTTTCAAAACAACAGTTGAAAAGATTATAAATGAGCTTTATTATTTGTTCCAATAACTTTTTCACATTTCTAATTGTTTTTATATTTAGATTTAAAAGGCCCCTGCTGATGGCATTGTTGGTTCAAACTTACAAGAGGAATTACAGTTTCTTTTGGAACGAGGAGCAGTTCTAATGTAAATATGTAGTGATATGCTGATGCTATTCAACTGTAGGAAAATAATTTACAAAGAGAGTGTAGAATCGAGGGACCAATTAAGAATTTTTTCCTGCATTGAGATACCATTCTTGCTCGGTTCATGTTATTAAATGTGAACTATCCATTTACAAAACAATAAAACACAAGTACAGCAGCAAAATAAAAATCCACTTGCATATATTTTCTGCCATTTTGAATATACTGCTCTACCTTTTACATTAGTGGCAAAAGTTAAAGTCTGAAAGAAATGCAGCTTGCTAAATGCCCTGAAGCACTTTAACCACTAGCAGAAGATGAAATGAGTATAACAATGAAGATGTTTGAGGTTTAAAAATGTGAAGGCAGTAAGTATCTCCTCAAAAGCAATCTTCCCATTGCTTACCAGCCCTCGATATTCAGAGGTATTCAAACCCCACCGCCCCACAAAAAAAATTAAATTGACAGGGAGTCTCCATTTTCTGAAATGAAATTTCCTAAGAAGATTTAATTACCTAAAAATGGTCTGCCTTAAAACAAAAGTGCTCACATCTCGGGTGTTCATAAAATTGATCCACTTTATCTGTCAAATTGCGAGTTAGTACAAGCATAGGAAATGAACAGATGTATGTAATATAATTTCATACCAGCTCAAATAGCCCTGTCGCCAACCTACCAGTGCTCATGCTACTGAAGTGCCTAGAGCCATGTAATTAAACCTAGCTCTCTATTTACAACCTGCCTCTTCTCTCCTCTGGGACTTCCACTGAGGAGATTTATCAAGCATAATAAAAAAAAGTCTGTGCTGACAGAAACTGGTACAATGCTTACTCCTCTTACAAGCTTGTTTCAGATATCACAGTCATGTCACCAAAAAAACTGTGATGATACTGAGAAAAAGCATTGACATTGAAATTAAGACATGAAAACTGAGCCTCACCACCATATGGCTGACGAGTACAAGGCAAAAAGACAAGAGATGACAGCAGGCATTTCTGCACAAATCTAAGAGCCTTTGTTGTTGGTCTGTGCCCTCTCAAAGATAAATTTAACACTTTTGATGTGACTTATAAGTTGTTTATCAAGGAGAGAGGTATGGGTAAAATATCTGTGTGACAGAAGGGAAACTGGTTTGGTAAATAGCTGTTGTATATGCTTCAAGGAAGGGGTTGAAAGTGTAACAATATAGCTTGGTGAGGAACCATATTTCATAAAATATAATCATGGGGGTGGTAAGTGTTTTACACAATATTCATCATCTAGAGTACATTAAACAGATTTTTTTGTGTTAATCAATGACCAGTGATGCCAAACCCACAACAATCCAATTAAGATGGTACCTCTAAGCATTTAAAAAATCATTGATTCATTGATAATGATTCAACTCGAGAAAGCTTTTTGAGAATAATTCTGCTTTTGGAGAAATAGTTACCTAAGATGACCTAATCAGAAGTAACTTGCAGGTCATGTTAGCAATGCCATAATGTTGGCTAATTTGTATTTGCTTTGAGGGGCAGTTGTCCTCTTAAAAATCACACACATCTGCAGAGGAAAAGCATTCCCTCTAATCCTGTATTCAGCCACTCTGCACATCCTTCTGTGTTTTTAGCTCAATAGAAGTGGGCAGTACGTAAATGATTTTTTTTATGGTAAAAAAAATGTAGAATACTTTACATGTGGCAATCTATTGCTAAATGTATGAATCCTTATGAATTCCATGTCTGATACCTAGTAAGTCAATAAGAAAGTAGCAGGTCTTATCCTATAAATAATATTTCTTTTTGCTTTCTGGCAGTGTAAGGTACGGACAATCCCACCTGATCCAAGAATAAAGCTTAAAATAACAGCATATTGTGGATTCATGATTAGTGGAACAGTAACATTTGAGCAATGCACAATCAAAACTCAAATAAATCCAGGGCTTGAAGGAAAATGTATATCGTCACTATTGCTATTACAACTGATTTATCCATTGCATCATTCGTTCTATAACTAAGACTGATATCTTCTACTACCTCATACGCATACATATAATTTATTCACCTGCAAATCAACATGATTTATAAATTACAGTTTGACAAAATTCAACTTAAAAAGCAATCAAAATTATGATTGTCAAAAGTACTCCCATTTTCTTATCCTGTATTGTGCATTCATATCTTTAATAAGAAAAGCTTTTTTTGTAATGCAATCAGTATACCAATCAAATTCAAAGTGAGATCCAGTCTGGCATCATTAGCTCAACAAGATGGATTGGGCGATTAGAACATTTATTTAGCTACATGGAATGGACTGGTATGATATTATCAATTTAGAAATAATGAATGAGATTGTGGTACAATTTGTCTCAGCAAGCAGACAGGGCTCACTGTACAGTGCCACTAGAACAGCTTGCTTGTATTCAAAGCATATTTGTTCACTAACGCCTACCATATGTAACCAAGTGCCTCCACTTCAAAAAAAAGAAAAATTAAGGCAGTAGAACAAGGAAACAATGATCAAAGAGAGTAAAAACAGAAACAAAACAAAGAGGACATAAGAGGTTAAATGGCAGTTGCAGTGTTGGCACGGGAATAATTCTACAAAACCTGATTTAATTATTACTGAACTCCCCTGGCTATTAAAACTATTAGAGGCCTGTTTTTATTTAAGGGATGCGTATTCAAGCAAACAAGTAGCTAGAGTGCATTAATGAGAAATAAATAGGCATATAAATCTACACTCCAGCAACAAAACATGGATCTTTTAAAATCAATTGAAATCACAGTGGTTTCATATATTGAAATTAAGAAAACATTTCAATGTACAAAATACCATATAAGTTAACCAACACTTTCCAATTATCTTCATATCAGACATTCATAATGACTACTGATAATAATACGGATCAAACAAATTATGAAACTAGAAGTTTATAATGTGGCAAATAATGCTGAGAGTAGAATTTTATGTACCAACCTCCATGCACTGATTTCCTATTGAATATCTTACACACGATCCACTGCTTGAAAACTATTAGAAAACATTTTGCTCACAGCTGTTTGCTGGTCTGGCTTTCAACTCCTGCAATTACATCAAAATAACTCTTATCTTGCCCGAATGCATTAAGTGATCCCCACAGAATAAAGAAAGTCATCATATGGTTCTGAAAAAAACCTTAAATAACCTCATAAAATCAGTCAACATGTAGTGCACATGGGGCACACAACGGGATTAGGTGGTTTATGGAAAAATAAATCACAAGTGATTAGAGTTTACTCCTTCTTTGGGCTCTTGAGGCAAATACTTGACATCACTGTATGATTTACTTTTCACTTTAGGCATTCCATCCACTCAAAGTCCTTTCCTTCAGTCAACTGATCAAAATATCAAACTTGAGTGGCAGGACAAAAGCTGATCACTATTATTACCAATTCCGGCTATTACAAATGCAATCAGAACACAGCCATTTTAAGTATTTCTCAATCTGAGGGACGGTGTGGTTAATTGATTTAATTTGTATGGAGAAACACTCCACGCTTCGGTTTGACAATAGCAGATGCTATTGACATGTGCTTGTTACTGCATGTTCTATTGGCAACGCTTGTCTATGTAAGCACGAAAATGCTTTCTTAGACACAGTTGGCAGTCCAGTGGGTTTTGCACTGACAAGGAGAGGCTCGATTGACATGAGCTTTATTGGTAACCAAACTTTTGCCAGGAAAATTGAGCTGTAACCCATGTTACAAAAAAAAGACAATAAAACCGTGGAATGAGGTCGCGTCAGGTATAATTAACGAAGCAGCAACTCTCTTTCAGCTTTTACATGTCACCTTTCCCCTTCAATCTGACTTGCGGGCTGGTCCGACAAGTGGTTGAACAGTTAGACAGGGAACAAGGAAACAGGTGCCACCATGAGATACACAAACAAAACATATCGACAGCAAAGCACTCAAATCGAATTTGAGACATTGTACCACTGTAACCCGTGCAGGAAACAAACAGTTTATTTAGTCAACATGGCCTGGCACCACTGGAGCTGCACACTGAGGGAGGAGCTGCTTCCGCGGCCGCACAGTGCACTATTCAATATGAAAGCTGACGTTAGCAATGCAACTCTAATCCTCAAGTAGCTCGCAACGTCACGACTCTATTCATCCGAGGGGCGCCGCGTCAGTCAGAGAACTTGAAGAGCTACAAATGGGAGTAGACAGTTCAGCACGGCAGCGAGGAGAGGGAGGCGATCCACGTTTATCATGCACTCATCTCTCTTCAAAATTGCTTTTATGTCTATACAGGTTAAATTAAAGAAGCTACTGCAATGCAAATACGAGGTTCCCGTCCTAGTCCCACATCAGTAATTATTATGCAGAAATCTGAAAGCAAATTACTGATCACTGAGTTGTTGCATACTGCGGACGTGAGCTGGGAACAGGATCGCCAGCACCGTGTCGTTTTTAAAAAATGCCAACCACAACCAGCACGTGTAGGGTCTTCGCGGCTGCGATTGGGGGATCACATGCCGTTTGATTCTGACTTCGTAGCTGAGTTAGTCAAACAGTATACCGCATTTCAACGGTGGCCTGATACCTACAGTGCAACCACCCTAGCAGGAGGACATGTCCTAAAATTCTTCCAAGTTGCCTAATATTTACGCTGCAGAAGCCTACTGCTACAGGCTCGCCGCGGTGTAGCTTCGTTTTCCCCGATCCCGCTCCTTTTCTCTACCGTTTGTATGGCTGACAAACGCCCACTGTTTGCTAAAATCAACAAACACTTCTTTTGTTCTGAAATCCAATCGCAGCGGGGCGAAGGTCTTTGAGTACTGCCCTGTTCAACCAAGACAGAAGTTGATATAACTTGTGGGGATGCCTATGTACAGCTTTGAATGGGGAGCACGTTCGGGTGTCGGTTCCGTGGCTTGTTTGCACGATCCCATTCTAGTTCCCGGTTGTAAAGCATTCAATGGCTTATCAATGCATGAGATACACAGAAAACATAATCATGAGCTATTTGATGTCTACTATAGTATACTGGTATTATATTCCAACTACATTGAAACCATGCTGCCTTTAACACGGCATATTCCTGCATTTCAAGACAGGTAAAGTATGGGCCATGTCCAACACCAGCATCTTCATGCATATGACCAACAAAATGCTAGCAAAAGATTTTCTCAGGTTTCAAATGGGATATGAATTGGATCTCGTATATTTTACAAAGTTACCTTTGAGCTTAATTCTACTTCCAGCCAATAACCCTTTCAGTCCATAAGATGTAGAAGCAGAAGTAGACCATTGAGCCCATCAAGTCTGCTCCATTAATGAGATCGTGGCTGATCTGATCATCTTCAACTCCACTTTCCAGTTTTTCCTTATGATCATTGATTCCTTTACTGATTAGAAAGTTGTCTGTCTCAGCCTTGAACATACTTGATGACGCAACTTCAATAGTCCTCTGGGGTAAAGAATTCCACAGATACACTACGCTCTCAGAAAATAAATTTCTCTTCATCTCTGTTTTAAATATAAACCCCATTTATTCTGAGTTATTCCTCTCTGATGCTAGACTATCCCACAAAGGGAAACAAATTCTCTGCATCTACTCTGCTACATTCCTGCAGAATCTTGTATATTTTAATAAAGTTGCCTCTCATTCTTTGATATTCCAATGATACAGGCCCAACCACTCAGCTTCTCCTCACACAACAGTCTCTTCATATCATGTACAAGGTCATATCCTCTGTACTGGGATGTCTCATACTGCATGTGATGTTTCTGGAAAAACTCCTGGATACATGTGATATCAGCCTAGTGAACTTTCACTGAACTTCCTCCAATGCTGGTAAATCTTTCCTTAGATAAGGATCCCCAGACTGTTCACAGTATTCCAGCTGTGGTCTGAATATTCCCTTTTATAGTTTAAGTAACACTTCCCTACTTTTACACTCATTTGAAATAAAGGCCAGCATTCAATTTGCCTTCCCTAATAGCCATTGAACTTTGATGCTAATTTTCCTATAAGATCAAGCACAATCTGACCTCTTGGGTTGGTAGAAGATATGCATTCAGGATTTCCAAAATGTAACTTTCCATTCATACAAAAGAGGTAGGCGCTTTCTCCAATATTTTACCACTCTCCCCACCAATATTGTTGAAGTCTATGGATCAACAGTGTAAAAGAACCAAGTGTGAATTTCCTGAATTCTTGAAACTGAGCAGCTTGAGTAACTCAAGTACCTCCTTTCTTAACAAGGATATAGTCTATCAACCCGAAGATGTGAAGACACATTAGACAACTGACTGGCCAAGGCTTTGCTTTAGATCATCTAGGTGCTCTTTCTTTCCATAAAGAGTGGGTTAATATTTTGGAAATTCAGGATTTTCCATTTTGTCACGTGTTATTAGTACTGTTTCCTTATATGGCAATTGTTCCATGCAATATAAGACAGCCCAGCACCAGAGGATACAACTTTGTGCATGTTTCTTTCTTACATGAGTTATTCATGAGGTTTTATTGTAGGACATCTAAGTAGTGCAGATTTAAATGGAGATCCATATTTATTGAGAGCTAAGGGAAGAACATCCAAATTCATTTGACTTACTCTCCCATTATATTTTACTTTGCAGACTTGATTGGTTTCCAATATTCCCCCAAACTATTTTCTGGTTTGGTATTTATCCCTGCTTTGTGAAGATAGACTTGCAATAGTCAGTTGGCTTGATACTGGTTTGCAATGTGCTGTAATGCAAACAATGTGGGTTCAATTCCCACAATGGCTGAGGTTACAATGAAGGTCTCTCCTTCCCACCCCCTCCCTTTGCCTGAGGCATGGTGACCCTCAGGTTAAATTACCACCAGTTATCTCTCTCTAATGAGCAAGCAAGACTATGGTGTCTTTGCCTTTATGCAACTAGGACCTACATGGCACCTTTTTTCATTAATCTGTCCCTTCCATCCCTTCCTCTGTCCAGCATTGGTGCCAGAGCGTTCAGCTAGGAAGGTCCCAATTCCCTTTAATTCTCTCTTTAAACCATTCTCACCTCTTTACCCACTATGCTTCCATAAGGACACAAGCCACATCACCATTCTCCTCTGTTGCATCTTTCATCTTAAAGCTTTGGTATAATTCTAATCCATCCTAATTCCAGCATCTTTGTTTAGGCATTCTTTCTGTTAGGCATTTTCCACGCTATAATTCAATTCTAACAGTTGTTGTCCTTCAGTTAAGGGCTGGCACCAACTCCAACAGAAACAAACACACCTAAGTGATTTAGGTAGCTGTTGTCATCTTCTGTGTTTCTGTGAGGTGATCTCAGATTACAGTACTAGGAATTAGAGTAATTAAGGGATATGGGTTGTTAGAGATCTTTGTTGAAGTATTTATTTTAATCCAGACAAACACACTCGCACCAACAGGAGGGGGTGCATTATTTCGCACACATTGCATTAAATTAGGTGGAGCTTTTGTGCCAAAGTAACAGATTATCATAATGTTCAGGAAAACAGAGTGGGCAATGGCTGGCAGAAAAAAAGGATACCAAGCTGTTGCAGTCAACCTAGCTATCTAGTACTGTGTACACTCGTACAATAAAATTTCCAGAGCCATTTATACTGGTTGCCTGCCTAGTGTTGTAAATCTGCTCAACTTGTTTAACATTGCACAGAATATAATGTGTTCATACATTCACACAGATAAGCCATTTCAAAAAGCAGAATTAGAACAATTATCAGCTTTATATGCACGATCCTAAACTGCTCATGCTAAGATAAAACAGTTCTCTAGTCCCTTAATCCGGTTAAAACCAATGTTGATCTGATTTCCAGAATTATTTGATAATCAACGGTTTCACTGGCAACGTTTCAAGATTGCTCAGTCAATGGTAAACTCAGACTTGTGGTTCACTGAACAAATGAACCGGTTTTGTACTTTTCCTTATCAGTTATTGGTTTGACTGCTATTTCAGACAAGCTCAAAAAAAGTCATTCTATGTATTTGGGAGTTTTCGTTATCCGGACCAATAATTTTCCATTTCGGAAATGTAATGTAAAAAGGCTCTGCGGAGCTTGATAAGTTTTGCATTACTGCCATCTTCTGTGTTATGGGTGAATTTAATAACCCGACATTTTGAAAGAGAGCAGCAAGGATCATTCATGCTAACCACGAATAAAACGACCCTTTCAGATTCAATCGCCGGATTTGAGCAATGTGCAAATCAGGGGTTTGAGAATTTTATGAAGCTCCAGGGAATTAGTTAATCCTCCCCGCCATCTCCTCCCCCAGTGAGAGCTGACTGGGGACATCTGGCAAAAGCCCACTCACTGCTTTGTCTCCTTCTCAACTCCCTGACCCTGCCACTATCGCTTCTTTCCAAATTCCATCACGTTCACCAACAAACCAGGAATGATGGAGACGAATGCCAGTCTTGGAGGACTCGTTTCAGATTGCACATTCATTAAAGGCGGAAAAAAAATAAAGAGGCCATTGAGCCGTTAGCACCAAACGTGTTTTCCATAATGAGCAATAGTAGTCGGGTTTGATAAAAGCAACCCCAGGAAACCAAAAGGGAAAGGGGAAATTAGTCTAAGAATAGTTTCTTCAAAGACAGCTTGTACTCAGTACATATATATTACAAAGGAACAGGATTCGGCGCAAAGCGATGAGCAGTAAATAACACACTTCCTCCATTTCGCTCAACAGAACATCACACAATTCTTCCAAAGTCCGTGACTCAACCGTAATACGCATGAAGTACACACCAGGCGTGAAATTTGAGCTGCTGAGTTAAGTACACGTTATTCTTAATTCAATATTCACACATCAGCATGCTGTGCTGACATGTCCATTCATTCATACATACGAGTAGTTGGGTGGTTTACTGCGAACGCCAACACAGTTAGGGAAGAGCGAATTCAATAATGCAGCCCCCTGCTCCGAGCCTGGTGGGGGGAGGGGGATGCTTGTTCTATTCTCTGTTACACTGCGCAAAATGCATGTGTCTCTTCCCCCATCACCCCCATCAGGGAACACTTTCGAGACGCCCCTAAGCACACTCACCAGAGTTCTGAGCTCGGTTGGTGGCATCGTGATCACTGTCCCCCTGTTCGCTGTCCCCGTGGCCACTATCCTTCGAACTCACTATATCCGCCTCCTGGAAAGCCGAACTGGAAGGTGAACAGAACCGCTGGTGTTAGTGCCCGAATCCAAAACGGAGCAACCGTGAAAACTGCATGATGATCCAGATCAAGTAGCTACCCACCTGTTAACTCGACGGGGTCTGTCCACTAGAAAGCTGAGTTCGGTCCGCTGATGTTTTGTCTGCAAGGCAGGAACCACCAAGTCAATAATTGTTACTTATTAAGCAGGCATTAACACAAGAATCCGGCCGACGCATGCAGTTTTATTCGAAGCTATCACCATGATGAGGAAATTTAATTACTGTTGCTAATATGACACCCGGACCTCTTAATGACTGTACAATTACAGAATACTTCGGAGTTGCATCTGGTATGGGCTCAAGGCTGGATGACATTTTAAAACGTACAAGGTAGGTTTTTTTTTGCAGGGCACGTGTTGGGACACTCTTTACGACTGGTTTTAGCGGGGAATGTTGATAGTGGATGTCCTGGTTCTGAGAATTACCCTCTTCGGTTGACACAGTGTAATGCAGAAGTCTCACAAACTCCAATCATTGCTGCAAGTCTGAACAATGTGACCTTGGCGCAGGGTGTGTGAGCTACTGTCAAAACTGAAGCGGCTAAATAAGGAATGACTACGGGAGTCCGTGCCTGTCAAACCCCTTCTGGTCACTGGACGAAGTGTCTGACCGTTTTCCCTTCATGCCAGGAGACCCGAGGACTTTCTTTACCCTCTTCAAACAGGGTTACAAGTCGCAGAATGTTGGATCCAAACCACAGGAATCAACTGGTGTGGTTTTGGCCCCACTTCAGACCACTTCAGGTGAAGGCAGCTCTACGGGGAGGCGCAAAAGGAGGATTTTCAACGGGAAGGTAGTGAGTTTATCAGAGGTGAACTTGTAAAGGAGAGGAAGCAAAAGCGGGAGGGGGGGGGGGTTATGTTTGAAATCGAAAGAAAGGTGCGCAGTTGAAGAAAGTTGGAGATATGAGTCAGGTTGTAACCACCTACCTCGTTGGATAATATACTCCCATTGGAAATGATGTCGGGCTGTTGGTCAGTGTAGCCAGTGATGATGGCGCCACAGGGGTTGTGCTCAGCGTCCGTGCTCCTGGACGGGCTGCAGGGCTTCAGGAACATGAGGTCGGTCTTGGCCGACTCTGGGGTCAGGCAGACCTGGTAGCAGTAGTTCTGGCTGTGGTGTCCGAAGCCACCTTCCTCCACCGAGACCTGGGCGGCGTTGGCGTTGCTGGTCTGCACCAGCATGATGTCTGACTTGCTGAGCTTCTTCTTACGGTTCCTGGCCTGTCGGCAGCAAGCACAACCCTCCCCTGCCAAGCAACTGAACAGGCTCAGCTTCTTCTCCTTCTGGCAGCGGACTGCCAACATGATCATGGCCAGGAGGAAGACGAAGGAGACCGAGCCCAAGGCGATGATCAGGATGAGGGTCAGGTCCAGCGCGTTCTCCTTGGGACTCCCGGCTCGGTTACCCCTCTCCCCGGGCCGCTCCACCGCGCTGTCGACCGCCAGCACCAAGACGGTGGCGGTGGCGGAGAGTGGCGGCTGCCCGTGGTCTCTCACCTCGATCAGGAGCTCGTAAGGGGCGGTGTTACCGGCGGGGAAGGGCCTGGCGGTCTTCAGCTCGCCGCTCCTCCAGTCCATCCGGAAGAGGCCCAGCTCATTCCCGTGGGCGATGTAGAAAGTGAGGCGGGCGTTCTCGCCGTCGTCCGCGTCTACGGCCACCAGGCGGACCACCAGGTAACCGGGCTCGGCCGAGCGGGGCACCAGCTCCCGGGAGGTACCGTTCCGGGCTACCGGAGAGACGATAGAAGGCGCGTTGTCGTTCTGGTCGACGATGAGGATGTTAACGGTGGCGTTAGAGCCCAGGGCTGGGCTTCCCGAGTCCAGGGCTTGCACGGTGAAGCGGAACTCCTTTAGTTGCTCGTAGTCAAAGGAGCGTAACGCGTAGAGGTAGCCGTTCTCCGAGTTGATGGAGACGTAGGTAAAGACCGACATGCCCTGGATGTCACACTCCAATATGGAGTAGGAGATGTAGGCGTTCTGGCCCAGGTCCGGGTCGGTGGCGGTCACCGCGTAGATGTACGCCCCGGGCACGTTATTCTCACTCACATACACGTCGTAGGAAGCCTCGGAGAACCGCGGCGCGTTGTCGTTCTCATCCCCTACTTGTACCCTGATGGACTTGCTGGAGGCCAGCGGAGGCGAGCCGTGGTCCCGGGCGAGCACCGTGATGGTGTACGAGTCTCCTTGCTCCCGGTCCAGCGGCCCGTCCGTCACCACCGTGTAGTAGTTCTTGAAGGAGGACTTGAGCTGGAAGGGGACCTGGCCCAGGATCTCACAGTGCAGCTGCCCGTTGTCTCCCGAGTCTCGATCGGTGACGCTCAGCAGAGCTACCACGGTACCCGGTGCCGCCGCTTCGCTCACCGCCTCGGACACGGTGCTGAAGCTGATCTCCGGAGCGTTGTCGTTCACGTCGGTGACCCGCACCAGCACCTTGCAGTGAGCCGGTACCGCGTTCGGGCCCAGGTCTTTGGCCTGCACGTAGAGCTGGTGCAAACTGCTCTCCTCGTAATCTACATCTCCCTTCACCTCCAGCCAACCGGTACGGGGCTCCAAGCTGAATAGCTCCTTAACCCGGGCCGACACGTGGCTACTGAACGAGTAGACCACCTCTCCGTTCTTACCCTCGTCCCGGTCGGTGGCGTTGAGTTGCAGCAGCAGGGTACCGGGAGGTGAGTTCTCCTCCAGGCTCACGGTGTACACCGGCTGGCCAAACACCGGCACGTTATCATTGGAGTCGAGCACCCTGACGGTGAGCAGGGCGGTGCCGGTACGCTGGGGCAAGCCGCCGTCTACTGCGGTCAGCACGTACCGGTGCAGCGCCTGCTGCTCTCGGTCCAGCGGCTTCTCCAACACCAGCTCGGCGAACTTGTTACCGTCCCCTTGGGTCTGCACATCCAGGTCGAAGTAGCCGTTCGGGGTGATTTGGTAGGTCCGCAGCGAGTTGCTGCCCACGTCCGGGTCGAAAGCGCTCTCCAGCGGTAAGCGGGTACCGGCCGACGCGCTCTCGGAGATTTCCACCGTCAGGTCGGCCTCCGGGAAGGCAGGGGGGTTGTCGTTAATGTCCACGATCTCGATCTCGACTCGGAAGAGCTCCAGCGGGTTCTCCAGGAAGACCTCGAGGTGCAGCAGGCAGCTCGGGTTCTGCTTGCACAGTTCCTCCCGGTCGATCTTCTCGTTAACGAACAGGACCCCGTTCTCCAGGTTCACCTCCAGGTGAGGGGACCGGGAGCTGGCTACCGTCTGGAAGCGGCGCGCCGCCAGCTTGGTCACGTCCAGCCCCAAGTCCTCGGCGATGTTGCCCACGAAGGTGCCATGCTCCTGCTCCTCGGGCACCGAGTAGCGGATCTGAGAGACGGCTGAGTCCCACCAGATACAAACCAGGAGACACCACACTAACATTTCCACAGTCCGTCCCGCTGCTTCTTCAACTTCTTGAATTCTTGGTTCTTCTCTCAGCGATTCAATGAGAAAATAAAAACCCTCTTAATGATTGACCTAGCGCACTGTCCAGCTTTGACTTTTCTCCTTCATTTTCTTCTCGCCGTCCGCAAAAAGCCAAGCTGCCACATCGCACCGGGAGAGCCAAACTTCTGCCTTCTCTTCCCCTTAGTGACTGAGCTGCTCCTCTCGATCTCACTCTATTCAGCAGTGGCCTGGATGAAGAGATTCCCGCGGGGGGTTTGGCTTCTCATCAAATTCTCTGACATAGCGGCCAGTCATCTCTTCGGCGTAAACACGGCGATCGAGTCCAGAGTTTCTCATCAAACACTTTGTGGAGTTCGCCTCGCTAATCTGGATCTTACTGAGCTTTTATTTTCACCCTCTTTTTTTCTGTCTGTTAACCTTTCTCCCCTGTTTCTCTCCCTCTCTCTCAGCCCTGTTTCTGTTCTGTGGCTACCTCTGTGTCCACCCCACCCCCCCGGCCCCGGTTTGCAGTGGTTCAATTCCTGCTCTCCCTCTCTCTCCTGACAGATTGCAGCTCTCCGGCCTCAGCGCTCTCTGCTTTTGCATAGCGCCCTCTGGGCACCAGCCAATGGCAGCCCGAGACGCTCAGAGACTGGCTACGATTGGCTGGGGCTGGGCGGTGCGTCAGGTGCCTGCCGCCCAATGGGTGGTGGAGTGGGCGGGGTTTCCCCCGCCCTCCACAACCTCCGTCCCACACACCCCCCCCCACCCTGCTCCCCTACCAACAACCACCGCCGGGTAAAGGAGGTGCCAGACTGTCGGTTTGCCCAGAGTTGCAGTGGGCTGCGCTCATACAGGTGCCCATGCCAGTCAGATCATATCCCAGCGCAGGGATAGTGATTGCTGCTCCGATTCTAACCTCTGCCTCTCTGCCTAACTGCGCTTCTTCCTGCACTGACCATGAGAGGGAGGTGGGCGATATTTCTGCAGCTCTTGCTGTGGGGTTCACTCAAAATCCTGCAAGAGCACAGGACTAATCAATACACGATCGAAGCAAATTGTTAGCAGTCGCGCGTTCCACACTTTTTACTGAGGATGTGGCGCGGGATTTTCGTTTGCATGTGTGACACATATCCCATGAAGAATCCCTCCCCAGATCGCGATTTAACACGCACACGGTGTCAAAATATCGCCGTGCACAGTCCGAAAGCGCTCCATCACTTTAATTGCAACATTTTTTTTGCATAACGCCAGACATTTATCCAAACACATCCTAGGGATTCTTTTCCCCCTTTCATTGCTCCGATGCACCCCGACTGAAATTTTGCGGAGTACCTCTGACTTAATCGGGGGGGCGGGGAGGGGGGGGGGTTCTCCGGCCGAGCGACACGTACTACCAATAAACGAGGTATGGAGCTTCTTTAAAGGGGGCTTCGGTCGGTGTTAACAGCGGGCACGAGCACTGGTAAATCTCTGAGTGCTGCTTACAGTTGTAAGATTTGTGTCATTGTGACTGTGATGGAGGGGGTGGGTGACATTCATCTTCACAGTTTTGTGCGGCGCGTCGACTGTTTAATGAGCTGGAATGTTATGATTGAGGGAGCAGAGGGTTTAATGTTGACACCGACATTCCCCGCAATGAAATATCCTGCTCCGAGAGAGTCCGAAGGTAGAATATTCCGAAAGCAGTCGGCACTCCACTTGGCACCAGATTTGCGCTCCGGGAGAATGACTGTTTCTGTTTGCTTTGTAACAAATCTCGCTAAAACAGCTCCACCGTCAACTGCAGAGGCAGAGCACCCAGAATTGAGCTGGGCGCTGGGGTTGCAGTGTAAAATGCTCAAAGCCCACCGGGCGACAGCAGAGAAGACTCTTGCTTGTCCGCAATGATGCCGGCTGTGCCCGAGAGTCAGGTAGCTTTGAGGGTCTATTGGATCACAGCAGCTGCTTACTGAGAGAGCGCCCGGGTAGCGTTTTTGCACGCCACGATTCACATGATAAATGAAAATTCAAAAATAAAATCAAATAATGATGCTTTCTATGTGATGTGCACTGATTTCTCTCTTCGTGACATGCCATTCGCGTTATTTCTGCTGCGGATAGAGACGGATTTTTGTGGGTATTTGATCCGGCGTCCAGTAACAGTTTGGGAAGGTGAGGGCTTTTTTTGGGGTGGGTAGTGTGGTGAGGGGAAAGAGATGAAGGCTACGTGGACGCAGAAAACCTCATTTTATTTCAGTCTCCCATATGAGATGCAAAGAGCTCGGACAGTTTATAAAAGAATGGTTTAATCAATAAAAAGTAGATTATGGTCTATCAGGATATTAATGTACCCGCCTAATCGATACGTGCCTCGTGATTCCTTTTATAGGCGCAGTCGGAAATAGAGTCTGAATATCTTGATCAGAGAATTAACCTTCCTTTTTTGCGTCTGGGTATATAGTTAAAGGCAACTACAATGGCTCTTTAGCTGACATTCTTTTTGAATGAATATTTACTAATTGACCTTTATTCTCCGACTATATCAAAACCCCTCCCATAATGAGTTCTTGTCAACTGTCTTTTATAGAATTAGTTGAAATCGTTCATTGGAGAAGATAGTGCTGGAATCAGCATGTCCTCACTGGGGCAGACACAGACACACGGTGAAGTCTCTGACTGTGGCGCGATCTGCTGCGTATTCATGCCTCCTATCTGCCAGTTCAGTAATAGCACGTACTTTTGTGTGTGTGTGTGTGGATGTGTGAACTGCGGGACAGTGGAAAGACGCACAGATGTATCCCGCGCATAAATTGGATTGACTTTTCATGATGATTTAAATAGCGAGCATTCATACAATACACTGTCTAAAACTTCATTCTCGCACTGACGTTTCGCAATTCAGATTCCGTTTTGTGACCAGAATCGAAGAAATTTTGCTGCTGATTACAGATCCTGGTGGTGCCAAGCTTGAAGCTTCCCTCCTTTGTGCATTCGCTGCATTCTACAACTGGCGTGTTCAGAATCAAAATAATGCACAAGGGGAAGAGTGTTGTCAAGACCAGTGTTCATATTCAGACGTCTCTTTTCAGCATCTTCCAGCTGAGGTTGGCAAGTGTAGTGGTGGGCATTGCCACTAGCACATTGAAAAAGCATTATGGCAAGAATTCTAAGGATTCCCCTTCGTTAGTTGAGCAGAAATGAGGGCCGATTGCGGATTATTATTGGTCCTTTAGTTCTGATAAGTAAACTGTTCTCGGTAGTATTAATTTCATGCATAGTCCGTCTATGGAGAGGTGTGCGTTTGAACAAATTCTGTCGTATCTTGCAGCCAGAATTTCCCAGTCTTGCAAGTTCATTGCCAAATCTCAAACTTTGGCTCACAGCGTGCAGAAAAAGTCTCATCCCACAGATTGGCATCAGGTAGGAGGTAGAAGTGTAGTTGATTTTTGTGAGAAAGTGTGCTATTGCCAAGGTGGCACAATTTTCTTGGATCCTGATATCAAAAACATGACTGCAAATCCCTACTAATGGTTCATATATCATCTGTTAGAGGAAAAGTAAATTTAGAACATAGAACATAGAACATTACAGCGCAGTGCAGGCCCTTCGGCCCTCGATGTTGCGCCGACCTGTGAAACTAATCTGAAGCCCATCTAACCTAAACTATTCCATTATCACCCATATGTTTATCCAATGACCATTTAAATGCCCTTAAAGTCGGCGAGTCTACTATTTTTGCAGGCAGGGCATTCCACGCCCTTACTATTCTCTGAGTAAAGAACCTACCTCTGACATCTGTCCTATATCTATCACCCCTCAATTTAAAGCTATGTCCCCTCGTGCTAGCCATCACCATCCGAGGAAAAAGGCTCCCACTGTCCACCCTATCTAATCCTCTGATCATCTTGTATGTCTCTATCAAGTCACCTCTTAACCTTCTTCTCTCTAACGAAAACAGCCTCAAAACCCTCAGCCTTTCCTCATAAGACCTTCCCTCCATACCAGGCAACATCCTGGTCAATCTCCTCTGCACCCTTTCCAATGCTTCCACATCCTTCCCATAATGCGGTGACCAGAACTGTACGCAATACTCCAAGTGCGGCCGCACCAGAGTTTTGTACAGCTGCAACATGACCTCATGGCTCCGAAACTCAATCCCTCTACCAATAAAACCTAACATACTGTACGCCTTCTTAACAACGCTATCAACCTGGGTGGCAACTTTCAGTGATCTATGCACATGGACACCGAGATCTCTCTGCTCATCCACACTACCAAGAATCTTACCATTAGCCCAGTACTCTGTATTCCTGTTACTCCTTCCAAAGTGAATCACCTCACACTTTTCCGCATTAAACTCCATTTGCCACCTCTCAGCCCAGCTCTGCAGCTTATCTATGTCCCTCTGTAACCTACAACATCCTTCTGCACTATCCACAACTCCACCGACTTTGGTGTCATCCGCAAATTTACTAACCCATCCTTCTACGCCCTCATCCAGGTCATTTATAAAAATGACAAACAGCAGTGGCCCCAAAACAGATCCTTGAGGTACACTAGTAACTGAACTCCAGGATGAACATTTCCCATCAACCACCACCCTCTGTCTTCTTACAGCTAGCCAATTTCTGATCCAAACCGCTAAATCACCCTCAATCCCATGCCTCCGTATTTTCTGCAATAGCCTACCATGGGGAACCTTATCAAACGCTTTACTGAAATCCAAATACACCACATCAACCGCTTTACCTTCATCCAACTGTTTGGTCACCTTCTCGAAGAACTCAATAAGGTTTGTGAGGCACGACCTACCCTTCACAAAACCGTGTTGACTATCCCTAATCAAATTATTCCTTTCTAGATGATTATAAATCCTATCTCTTATAATCCTTTCCAACACTTTACCCAGAACCGAAGTAAGGCTCACTGGTCTATAATTACCAGGGTTGTCTCTACTCCCCTTCTTGAACAAGGGGACAACATTTGCTAGTCTCCAGTCTTCTGGCACTATTCCTGAAGACAATGACGACATAAAGATCAAAGCCAAAGGCTCTGCAATCTCCTCTCCAGCTTCCCAGAGAATCCTAGGATAAATCCCATCCGGCCCAGGGGACTTATCTATTTTCACACCTTCCAGAATTGCTAACACCTCCTCCTTATGAACCTCAATCCCGTCTAGTCTAATAGACTGTATCTCAGTATTCTCCTCGACTACATTGTCTTTTTCCTGCGTGAATACTGACGAAAAATATTCATTTAGCACCTCTCCTATCTCTTCGGACTCCACGCACAACTTCCCACTACTGTCCTTGACCAGCCCCAATCTTACTCTAGTCATTCTTTTATTCCTGACATACCTATAGAAAGCTTTACGGTTTTCCTTGATCCTACCTGCTAAAGACTTCTCATGTCCCCTCCTAGCTCTTCTTAGCTCTCTCTTTAGGTCCTTCCTGGCTAACTTGTAACTCTCAAGCGCCCTCACTGAGCCTTCATGCCTCATCTCTACATAAGCCTCCTTCTTCCTCTTGACAAGAAATTCAACTTCTTTAGTAAACCACGGTTCCCTCGCTCGACCACTTCCTCCCTGCCTGACAGGTACATACTTCTCAAGGACACGCAGTAGCTGTTCCTTGAACAAGCTCCACATTTCAATTGTGCCCAGCCCCTGCAGTTTCCTTCTCCATCCTGTGCATCCTAAATCTTGCCTCATCGCCTCATAGTTGCCTTTCCCCCAGCTATAACTCTTGCCCTGCTTTATATACCGATCCCTTTCCATCGCTAAAGTAAACGTAACCGAATTGTGGTCACTATCACCAAAGTGCTCTCCTACCTCCAAATCTAACACCCGGCCTGGTTCATTACCCAGTACCAAATCCAATGTGGCCTCGCCTCTTGTTGGCCTATCTACATACTGTTTCAGGAAACCCTCCTGCACACATTGGACAAAAACTGACCCATCTGAAGTACTCGAACTATAGCGTTTCCAGTCAATATTTGGAAAGTTAAAGTCCCCCATAACAACTACCCTGTTACTTTCGCTCCTATCCAGAATCATCTTTGCAATCTTTTCCTCTACATCTCTGGAACTTTTCGGAGGCCTATAGAAAACTCCCAACAGGGTGACCTCTCCTTTCCTGGTTCTAACCTCAGCCCATACTACCTCAGTAGACGAGTTGTCATCAAACGTCCTTTCTGCCACCGTAATACTGTCCTTGACTAACAATGCCACACCTCCCCCTCTTTTACCACCTTCCCTGATCTTGCTGAAACACCTAAACCCCGGAACCTGCAACAACCATTCCTGTCCCTGCTCTATCCCTGTCTCCGAAATGGCCACAACATCGAAGTCCCAGGTACCAACCCATGCTGCAAGTTCACCCACCTTATTCCGGATGCTCCTGGCATTGAAGTAGACACACTTCAAACCACCTTCCTGCCTGCCGGTACACTCCTGCAACCTTGAAACCTTGTTTATGACCTCACTACTCTCAACCTCCTGTACACTGGAGCTACAATTCAGGTTCCCACCCCCCTGTTGAATTAGTTTAAACCCTCCCGAAGAGTATTAGCAAATTTCCCCCCCAGGATATTGGTACCCCTCTGGTTCAGGTGTAGACCATCCCGTTTGTAGAGGTCCCACCTACCCCAGAATGAGCCCCAATTATCCAATTATGCTTCTCTTAGAATAAATTCCAGTATTCTTTTCATTTAAATTCCTGTCGATTCAAATGCAATGTGAAGGAATTGAAAAACAATGTATTACCATCAAGAAGATTTAAATTTATTTTGGACATTTGAGAGCTGGCCTCTATTTCAGCACAGTTGGATAAGATGCACACTCCCTTTTTGTTTCCGAAATTTACAAATCCCAAATGGAAGAACTAGAACATTAGCAAGTTTGCTTTCAATTCTAAGTGGACATTAGTTCATAGCACAGGCTTGATCATAGGACATGATTTATTGTTAAATTGCAATTCAAATTCAAAAATACAGTAGGACTGCTGTGGGAAACAAAATAAAACATGGTAGTTTAATATAGGATATTCTACAACACAGTCCATCTTTGGTCCACAAAATATTTGGGTCCTGATTATAAGGGTTGTGTGGGGAATACTTATGCAGTGGGGTGTTTGGCAAAGAATCATCTTACTTTTAGTTAGGATTTATTTTAATACTTAGAAGGGCAGGATATAACAGCAATTTGAAGGGAGGGAGTGAATAGAAGACAGGTAGAAGGAGGAGGGAATGAAGGCAGCAATCAGCATGCTGTGATTTAGAGGGCCTGGGAGGCACAGAAATACATCAGTGAATGAATAAAAGGAATAGGTAATAAACCAAAAAAAAGCCATGTCTTTGAAAACAATAGCACAATGAAGAGGGGAAATAAGTTTAATTGTGAAAATGTTGTTATCCACGTGAATAGTCCTGTGATTTATAAAATTTAAAAAAGCCACAGAACAGGCACAACTACAAACCATCAAGGATAAATAACCAATGATAAATGAATACATGATAGAAATATACACAATTTTGAGTTTATGCATAATCAATTAAAATACACCTCATGATCAACATGCAAAAATCATCAATTCTCCAGCAAGAACTCCATTCTGCATCAATAATAGAGGAATAAAGAGTTGCTGTCAGCACTGAGAGCAACTGTCTGAAATTTGAACTGAAACAGTATTAAAACCACTAAGCAAAATGAAATTTTATGACATTGTGGAGTGATGTCAAGGCAATAATCTAATGAAGGGTTCAAGCAATGGTCCTCAACTGCTTGAGCTTCATGTGAGCTGTTTATTTAGTTGACTGCATTGTAACCATTTCCCAAATATACATTATTCAACATAATCTACCATGTGGTTGACAGATCTATGAACTATTACGAGAAAGTGCAAACAAATACTTTCACATATTGATGTTGCCAGTAATTCCTAGATCATACATCACGCAGGAGAAAAAGGTCCACATCAGTAAAACTGAAAAATTAATGTTACAACTACCATTGTCAATTCTATGGCTACATATACATTGTTGTGTGCTTAGAAACACTTTGCATCAGCAAGAAAAATAGCAGTACTCATTTTGCAACAAGCCACAACATTCCAGTGGAATACTATAGGGCAATCTTCCATAAAGATAGAAGTAAGAAGCACTTCTCCATTAGACAAAGACAATTGGCTGAGAGCAACTATTGCACACAGTCAGGTGATGGTGCAGGCCTCCATGAACCACCACTGTCATTTCAGGGACTGAATTCATGCTGGTGGCTTTAATCTGAACCACTCCCTCATTAGCTAGCTAACTGAACTGGCAAATTAAATCTAATATTTTAATCAAGAGCTTGAGAAAACATTCAAGCACAGATTAGTTTTTGTTTTCATATGGGTATTTCATATAGTTGCCATATTTTGATGAAAAGTAAACTTATTAACACATGAATATCTGTTACTTTGCATTCGATACATCTTCATGTCCCTTGTACCACCAGCTTTCCCTTCCAAACAGTCAAAAGTCCTCATACTAATAGTAAGGAAGATTTTTTTTTGCATATGTTTGGAATTATCAAGTGTCAGATGGTTTGTCTTCTCTTTCAATGACCTTTAACTTTTAAGAAGATCCCATGTTTATCCATAATTTCCAAGCTATTTATGAAGCTCTTCCAGTAGTTCTGACAAATATTCTCTTGACAACAAAGAAGTTGGCCATTACTTTTCTGGACATTAATCATTTTCTTAGATCAACTCTCATTGCATTGATCTCAGGATTCATTTCTTTCATGTTTTTTCCACACTCTGTGAAATTTGTGAACTATGTTGCTCTCTCAGTATCTTTTCAGCCTACAATACTTTAAACTCAAGTTTGGCATCACATAACTACTGTCTTGATTTGTCTAACTTCCTTTCCTGGTCCTTTTTAATCTTGGCAGTTGTGCTCCACAAATTTTGGTCTATCACTTTGTTACCACAACAATAAACAACTGGTTGAGCCTTCAAGATGGCCTGGTGAAATATTTGCCAATGCTTAAGATTGACACTTAATGGTACACAATTGAGTTTATCTTGAAACTCACCATTACTTTCTCTGGTATTTATTATGAATACATATGACTCATCTCTCTCTTAACATCTTTAAAAATGTAGAGACATTGCTGCATTTTTTACATTGTGTATTATTTTACAAATAATCTTACTTTTATAGGTGTTGTAAAAGAATGCTATATCTTTCCACAGTCTAAAGTAATGAAACTTTACAACAAACTAAACAAAGGGAAAAATAAATTATTAAGAGCTATACATTGCTCATTTACACCAAATATTAAATTACAGTGAGTGAATTAAATGATAAATCATAAACTCAAGGATTCCTATGATTGATATAATTTATTCAAATGAATCTCCTTGTATGATTTATGATGTCCCCTAAATTAGGGAATGCTATTCAATTCCATTCCAAAATTATATAGCACATAGTTGATCTATTTTGACATTTGGTATTACTGTAAATGTATTCCATAACAGTCTAGCATTACAGTACTGTTTTCAGATCAATGCAAAGAGGCTTCAGATGCTCATTGGTGCAAAAGTGATATTTTTATTTTCTGCTTTGACTGAAATTGCACTTATTTTAGTGCAATGTGTTTATATGCGATGTGTTTAATACTATTGAGGAAGGAACGCTTAAGTTGTCTTTACATTAGGAAAAACTAGCATCCGGAAGAAGCAGAGCTCCTTTATCACCAACCTGGCTGCGCCTCGATGGATGTGTATGGCTAGTGACATAACTGATCTGAGCAACAGCACATCACATTTCACAGCTGTTAGTCTGTTGTTGGTATATGCAGTTCAATTGCAGCCAAAAAAACTTGAATCTCAGATGATTTATTTTATATAATTTAAATGTTGTTTTCTGCAATGCACTTTCAAATTGCCATAAATATTATTTGTCATTATGGCTTTAAGAAAACTACATGTCACAAAATGTCTGCAAGAACCTTGTCCTAAAGGCAAACTTCTTGTGCCAGTTAAGAATGTCACCAAATTAAAATACAAGAAAAGTGGTTTCATATTTCAATGTCAACGTCAAAACATTTTTACATGGCAAATACCTGCCTACGCCAGAAATTCCAGAGTGTAACTATACACTTTAGGGTATTCTATACTTGAGATAAACCCATAATAGTTCTATTACGTATTTCTAAGATCTATTCTCTTTGGAACCCCTTTGAAGGGAGATGGTGAAAAAGTGTCAATTGCATTGAACTTTCCAATTTCTGAAGATATGGATTCAAATTCCACCACTGCAGCTGATGGAGTTCAAATTCAGTAAATAAACCTAGAGCATATTTGTTTATGGTGGGAGGGGTTGGGTGGGGGAGCGGGGAGCATCTGGCTCACTAGTGCCCTCTTTAGGAAGAGAAATCTGCCATCCTTGCTCGTTCGGCCAAACCCACAGAAATGTGTTTGATGCTTCATTCCCTTTTGAATGACCTAGCAAGCCTATCAGTTTCAGGGTATTAGGGATGGGCAAGAAATGCCCACATCCATTAAGGATTAAAAGAAAACTGCCTTGTCCCAATACTGCTTCCAATGAGCCTTTTTTATAAAGATCCTAGTGCAACATAGCAAGAACAATATCTAGTCAAGTAACCAGTCACTGAACTGTTACTGTTTACAGATTTGTACTGTTGAATAATTAAGTTAAAACACATGCTGACCCGTAGGTCATACTGATGGTCTGGAATTTACAGGTAAGCAATCACAAATTAGTGGGACTGTGAAACTCTAAGGGAACTAACCTCACTTCCACCAGCCTTTATATAAAAGAAAGAGAAATGCTCACCAATCACACGAATACCAATATGTCCTTTAGATTTTAGGGCTCATATTTACACAATGTTTTGAAATCAACTCAGCAAACACATGCAACATTATTTTAAAAAAAGCCAACATTACCGTTATCACAACATTAGTTTACATTCATGTAGCATTTTGAACATAATAATCTAAATTCAGTGAATTTAATCTGCATGATAAAACTAGTCTGGGTAAGGATGACTGTGCAACTATCATCACTTATTGTGAAAATCCAGCTGCTTCAGTAATGTCCTTCAGGGAGGGAAATCTGTTACCGTTATCTGGTTTGGCCTACGTGTGACTTGAATTTCCTAGTAGTACGGTTGGCTCTTAACTGCTTTCTGAAATGATCTCGGAGGCCCCATTGAGGGAGGGGGGAGGTGGTTTGGGGGATGGGTGATAGGGATGGACAATAAATACTGGCAAGCTCATATCCCACAGTATTTTAAATAATGCGCAGGCCTTCAAAAGGAGGTTATAAAACAAACTTGACATCCAGTCAAGCGGGGAGATAATAAGTCAAGTGAGGAAACTTTTGCTTTTAAATGAGACTAACAGTAAAAAGAGCAAATTCCAGTGCCAGGCAGCTGAACAGGGAAGACCGACCAAGTCCTGGAGTAAGAAAGTACCAGCAGTGTAAGAGGGCAGAACTGGGGGATTGTGGAGATCTCGGAAGATTATAGACTTGACGGAAATTTCACAGATATGGAAAGTGAGGCCATCAGAAAATCTGAGTTTAAAAACTAGAATGGCATTTTAAAGGCAAGATACTGCCTATGCTAACAATCTGAAATTTAAAAAAAATGTTAGGTATATTTAGCAAGTTGAGCAGCATCTGCGAAGACAACAACGTTAAGAAATATTCGTTCCTTTTCTGCCTTCACAGATGTCACCCAATCATGCTAAGTACATCTAGTATTTTCTGTCTGCATTTATGGGTGCGTTAAAATTGGGACTTTATTTGGGCCGAACCTCTATGGAACGGAATGATCGGAGGTGGGTGCGTGAACAGCGGACATAAACGCACTTCTTTAAAACATGTTACATTTGAAGCCCCGAATCTTAAGTACATGGACAATCTGATTTGTGAACGATCTATGAATACGATTGAAGGGAACAAAATGGAGCTGCCCTTCAAATAGCTCAAGCCTAAAAAAAATGCACTGTGATAAATATTTCATAGAGTAACCGTGCGACTATCAGTAAAATGTGGCGTGCACCAGAATGCCTTCCACTGGAATTTCTTGCAAATCTCTAGGTATTTAAAAATGTGGTAAACAGCAAAATTGAAATGATTTATTACCGTCGCTGTCCTATGCATGATAAGAAAGCGGCTGCTATCATTGTTACAAGGTGGCGTCCAAGAAATCAATCAAGCTGTGTTAAGCAACATCTCCCACAGGATGCCACACGTCCTCTAATTAAGTCCGTGGGAAGTGCACAGTTATTGGACACACGCTATTGCGGCACAGATTCTGGTTTTGCTTTAAAGGAGCAAACAACGTGTCTCAGTTTTTAAGCCCTCACAGTTTAACTGGGGGGTGTTTGAAACAATCCGACACTTTCCAAAGTTAACCGATGCCACGGGTTGCCCTGCGGGGCATTGAAACAGGCTGTAATAGACGGCCATTGTTGTTCCGATGCAGAATTAAAACAGCTAAACGTTCGGCTTCCTATCTGACTCCGAAGCGCCACAGTGTGAATCTCCCCGCGGAGAAATGTCTGCAATCATTTTAGTTTGACACAAGAGTGGAGGAATGACTCCAATAGGCTGGGCATTCTGCATTCTTTGCAACAGGCGGAGCTGAGTTTTTTCTTTCTTGTGTGAGTCAATTTTCGGAAGAAGCCTTAACGATATTGTTGACATTTGACAAGAGTAGAAGTCTGTACACGTGGTGGCAGTGAATTTCCGCGGAGGTTCGCGGCTTCTCCCAGATAACTTCAAAAACAGAATGTAACCCCCTCGGCAAAACTCTTTCTATCTCTTTCCCTAAAATTTTAGTTCCTAATTTCTGTCAGAAAACGCGCACTATATTTGCCAACCCGAACCCAAAATCTAATCGCAAAGCAGTTGGTATTTTTACATTTTGCCCGAATACAGATCCGAATCTCAATTCAGACCTATGTTAGCTTTTACCTTAACCCAAATAGCAACGCCCGCATTAGCCCAATGACAGGCCACCCTTCTCCCGCCAGTGCTAACCCTTACATTAGCTGTGTTCAGAATAACAACATTGTTGAAAGTTCTGAGGAAGTTCTCAGTTCTGAGGGTCACTGGACCCGAAAGGTTAACTCCGATTTCTCTCCTAAGGTGCTGCCAGACCTGCTGAGCTTTTCCGGCAATTTCTGCTTTAATTTTTATCTCTGATTTCCAGAATTCGCAATTCTTTCAGTTTTTAACATTGTTGAATTTTTCACCTGAGCTGTATCTCGTGGAGAGGGACTGATGGAGAGCTGCGACACGATTCGGCAGTGAATTGGAATCGAACCGAGGTCGTCATTGAAACTTCTTGATGCCGGGCCACCGATGGATGGCAGTGGCTGCCAGTCCTAGTTACAGGCGCTTCTGCCAACCATTACAACATTCTGCATTTATAAAGCACTGTTGATTAAATATATAGTGCATTGCGCTTCACTGAACGAGTGCAGGGTAAATGATGCTTGCTTCAGGGACTGAGACAAGTCTTTTCTGTTTCATTCAGGGAATGTGGCCAACATTTATTGTTCCCGTAACTGCTCTTGAGAAAGTTGTGGTGAACTGTCTTCTTGAACTGCTGGAGTCCAAGTGGCGTGGAAACATCCACAATTCTGTTATGAAGTTCCAAGATTTTGTCCTAACAACAGAGAAGAAATAATGATATAAATTCAATTCGGAACTTTCTGCGACAACGTCAGGGATCTTGGAGGTCATGGTGCTTACGTGGGTCTGCCGCCCTTGTCCTTTTAGGTGATAGTGATAGCGGATTTGGAAGGTGCTATTGAAGGTGTCTTGGTGAGTTGTTGCAACGTATCTTGTAGACGGTACACTGCTGTCATTACGCATCAAGCGAATGTTGAACGTCATAGTTGGGGTGCCATTCAAGCTGTTTGCATTGTGCTGGATAGTGTTGCATTTCTTGAGTGAAACTGAACTGATCCAGGCAGATGGAGAATGTTGCATCACACCCCTGACTTGTGCCTTGTAGTTGGTGGACAGGATTAAGAAATTAGGAAGTGAGTTAAGTGTCACAGAATTCCTGGCTCTGACCTGTTTTTAAAGCCAAAGTATTTATATGGCTTGTCCATTCCAATTTCTGGTCAATGGTAATCTTCCTAATGTTGATGCCACACTTGGCTGTATGTTGCCTGATGTCCAGGGCAGTCACCCTAAGTTAAGATTTTGAGTTCAGATCTTTTAGCAATTTTTGGACCAAGCTTGCATAAGGGCCAAAAGCTGATTGTACCTTGTAGAATACAAAGTGAACTTCTATGAGCACATTTTCGTCAAGTGAGTGCAACATTAAAGCAATGGTCAGGCTGGATTTGTCCTGCTCTTTCTGGGCAGGGCATACATGGCAATTTCCCACATTGGTGGGTCAATGTCAGTGTTATATCTACACTGGGACAGTACACTATGAGGGATAGGATTTACATGCATTTGGAAAGGCAAGGAATTATTAGGGATTGTCAAGATGGTATTGTGCACGGGAAATTGTGTCTCACTAACTTGATTGAGCTTTTTGAAGGAGTGACAAAGAAGATCAATGAAGGCAGAGCAGTAGATGTTGTCTTTATGAACTTCAGCAAGGTGTTCAACATAGTTGACTGGTTAACAAGGTTAACACACGTGGAATACACGGAGAACTTGCCATGTGGATACAAAATTGGCTTGAAGGTAGGATACAGAGAGTGGTGGTGGAGGGTTGCTTTTCAGACTGTAGGTCTGTGACCGGTGGTGTGCTGCAAGGGTTAATGCTGAGTCCACTGTTTTTTTTTGTCATTTATATAAATAATTTGGATGTGACTATAGGAGGTACAGTTTGTACGTTTGAAGATGACATCAAAATTGGTGGTGTAGTGGACAGCAAAGAAAGTTATCTCAGAATACACTGGAACATTGATCAGGTGGGCCAATGGGCCTATGAGTGTCAAATGGAGTTCAATTTAGATAAATGCAAGGTGTTGCATTTGGAAATGCAAATCAGGACAGGATTTATACACTTAATGGTTAGGTCCTGGGGATGTTGCTGAACAAAGAGACATTGGGGTGCCAGTTCATAGTTCCTTCAAAGTGGAGTTGCAGGTAGACAGCGAGTGAAGAAGGCATTTGGTACGCTTGCATTTATTGGCCAGCACATTGAGTATAGGAGTTGGGAGGTCATGTTGCAGCTGTACAGGACATTGGTTAGGCCACTTTTGGAATACTGCATTCAACTCTGGTCTCCCCTAGGAAAGATATTGTGAAGCTTAAAAGGGCTCAGAAAAGATTTACAAGGATGTTGCCTTGACTGGAAGGTGTTAGGTGTAGTGAGAGGCTGAATAGGCTGGGACTATTTTCCCTGGAGCTTTGGAGACTGAAGGAGAATGAGGGGCATGGATAGAATGAATAGCCAAGGTCTTTTTCCAAGGGTAGGGGAGTCCACCTGGAGGGTAAAAGTTTAAAGTGAGAGCAGAAAGATTTAAAAGTGACCAAAGGGGCAAATTTTCATGCAAAGGGTGGTGTGTGTTTGGAATGAGTTGCCAGGGAGCTGGTGGAGGCTGGTACAATTACAACATTTAAAAGGCATCTGGATGGGTACATGCATTGGAAGGGTTTAGCAGGATATGCGCCAAATGCTGGCAAATCAGACTAGATTAATTTAGGATATCTGGTCAGTATAGACAGGTTGGATTAAAGAGTCTGTTCTGCAGTGTACATTTTCATGACTCTATTACTATGTATGCAACTAGTTCTGGAGCACAACACTTCATCTCTATTGCTGGAAAGTATTCTGGGCCCATAGCCTTTGCTATATCCTGCAACTTCAATCATTTCTTGATGTCACATGGAGTAAATTAAATTGGCTAAAGGCCAGTATCTGTGATAATGAATCCTCAGGGGATACTAAGCTGCATTGTCTACGCACTACTTTTTAAAAAATCTCTCATGGGACATGCGTGTGATTGGATGGTTAGCATTTATGCTCTTCCTTAGTTGCCCTTGCGAAGGTGTAGTGAACTGCTTTCTTGAACAGCTGCAGTCCTTGTGCTGTAGCTAGATGCATAATACTGTTAGGGAGAGAATTCCAGGATTTTGACCCAGTAACAGTGAAGGGACAAGTCAGGATGATGAGTGGTTTGAAGAGAACTTGCAGGTGGTGTTGCTCTGATTCATTTTCTGCCCCTGTCCTTCTAGATGCAACTGGTCATGGCTTTTGATAGTGTTGCCTAAGCATCTTGTGTGAATATCTACTATGCATCTTATACATAGTACATGTTGCGGTTACTGAAAATCATTGTTGGACTTTTGGCTGAAGATGCTTTCAAATATATCAGCTGTTTGCACTGATGTTTTGGGCTCCTCCAACATTATTGATTGGAATATTTGTAGAGTCTTCACTTCCATTGAGTTGTGTAATTGTCCATCACCATTCATCACTGAAAGTAGCAAGACTGCAGAGCTTAGATTTGATCCATTAGTTGTCAGTTCCCTCATACTGGTCTATCACATGCTGCTAGTGCATAGTTGGCACTAATGTAGCCCTGCATTGTAGCTTCATGAGGTTGGGATCTCAATTTTAGATATGCTTGGTGCTGCTCTTGACATATCTTCCACCACTTTTCATTGAACAAACGTTTATCACCTGACTTAATGGAAACGGTAGGGTGAGGTATATGCCGGGCCATGAGTTTACAGATTTGGATGAATGTAATTCTGTTGTTACTAATGACCTATGGCACCTCATTGGTACTAAATCTTTAGTCATCAGTAGTCCACACAGTATGATAGAGGGTATCCTTGATGTGAAGGCAGGAATAACTCTACAAGGAATGTATTTGGCTGATACTATCATTGATAAATTTATCTATTGAATTGTTTGACTGATGATAATAAGTGCAAGTACAGGTTTCTCCTTTACTCCCTCAGCAACTACTGCAGTCCCAGTTTAGCAGCTATGTAATTTAGGAATCAGCCAACTCAGCTAGCAGAAAGCGCCAGTCATGGCGATGAACATTGAAGTACCCCATCCAGAATACATTCTCTACCATCGCCAACATCAGTGCTTCCTTCAAATGGTGTTCAGCATGGAAGAATACTGATTCATCTGATGATAGTGAAGAAGGCAGGCAGGAGTGCAAGAGGAGATAATCGCCAGGACGTTTATTTGCTCATGTTTGACCTGATGTCACTACTGCAGCAGGTATGTCACCAAGCGTTCCTATTAAAATGTTAGAGGATTCCGGTAACCCAATTCCCACCCCAGTTCCAGCTTCTTTAAATTCGGAATAACAAACTGCTATTCCTGCTGACGCTTTTCCGACATGTGCTCCAGAACACTGAGTTTCAATTGAAACGACAATATCGGAAAATCCCACGGGGATTCTGGCAGAATAGGATTGCAGTGACATCTTCTAAATATCTTGAATAAGTCAGCACAATTTACTCAGCCATGGAAAGACTTCTGTGCTGATGGCAAATCTAGGAGTCTCAGGAGATGATCCTACAACTACCAGTGGATGCAAACGTTGATCTGCTCATCACTATTTTAATTGCAATGATAGGCCACTGATTTCATTGTTTCAACTCTGAGAGAGCAATATACTATGAGAGTTGAGTCGCAGATCGGTCTTCTGGATTCAGATGCCGGTTCTCTGAAATGGTGTTTCACACTTGCAACCGTTGCCAAATTCCATCTGGGGCGCAGCAGAATGATTACAACGGGAATAACAGTAAACAAGTATTCCAGACATCATTCATAAGTGCCGTTTGAACTAATTATCAAATCGCATTGACCGTCTAATCGCATTGAAATTAGAGAAGCCAGTTTTTATTTGCTAGACCGTGAATTATTTCACCTGTCTCCCTACCACAAAAACGCTCCCGTTCTTTGCCTTACAGTTTACTTCATTTTCTACTGCGCCACTTAACGATCGACAATAGCTTGCATTTATGTAGCGCCTTTAATGCAGCAAAACGTCCTAAGGTGTTTATCTGAACATAATAAGACAACATTAAAGTGGTATTGATGGAAGGTTATCCCATAAAAGGCGTAGAGTTAAATTTAAACAATGTTTTCTTTGTTGATTCACTATTTACTTTTTTTAAATATTGGCGATTTCCTCAGCAAAGCAGACCTTCACTAAAAATTCTTACCGCACCTTGGTTAGACAGGGGGTTAGCAGTGAATGCCATGAGTTGAATGATTTTTTTTTTGGCAGACGTGACGACTTGAAATTTTACTTGCTGGTAGATTTGATGAGAAGCTTGGCGGATTTCTTCCCTGGAGTTCCCACTTGGCTGCTGCAGGACTTAAACTGCACAAGGGAAGGTCCATTTCAGAGCGATCCATTAATCTTTATGAACAACATTCTTCAAAGGCTGAATGTCACTGTTTTGCTGCTGACCACACAGTCTAAGTCTGGATCTCATTCACATTTGTGAAAGCTTACTGTGCAAAATTCGGTTTGTGCTGTGTTTCCAACATTGTGACTATGAATACGCTTTAATTAGCTATGAAGCAACTTGAAACATCTATAATTCCATTCTTGGTGAGGGCATGGGCATTGCTCTGTAAATGATTATTCTCGTGTGTGCCTTGGCAAGAGGGCAGAAAGACTGGTGGATTATAGGACAACCAACCCAACTCCATTGGGTTTTCTTCTTTACAAATGTGCTCTTCATAGCCGGTAGTTAGTGGATGAATTCCGCGAAAAGACATTTTAGTTTAGATCTGCCTAGTCCTGTTAGTCTTGAGACCAATACAATTGATCAGACAGTTGGTCAGGTGATGTTTTCATTCTTGCGTTCACATTGTTCCGTGGCCTTCCTATCTGTTTTTTTTCCCCCTGTGGTACAGCTCTCTGCTACTCTTATTCTCTTCTAGTTTTGCCTGTTCTGTATCCCCGATTTCCATCATGCCACCATTGGCAACTGTGCCTTCAGATGGGCAACTATTGAATTCTGGAGTTTCGAGGTTTTGGACCTCGAGTAACCACCTACCTATCTCCCTTAAAATCGACAATTTCTGAAGAAGGGTCTAGGCCCGAAACGTCAGCTTTCCTGCTCCTCTGATGCTGCTTGGCCTGCTGTGTTCATCCAGCTCTACACCTTGTTATCTCATTTGGACCAGGAGTTTGGTTAATTATCCTGACATCTATCTACTGAAATTGCTAATTTTATTTCATATATCTTCCTTGAAACACAGTGAGAAGTTTTAAAATGAAATAAAATTGGCATTTAGGAGAGCTTGTGTACAATGGGTAGCGACACTGATTCTGAACTAGGAGCTCTGCTCCAATGTCCCATTTCAAGACTTGATGGCGATCTGTTCCAGGAAAGAACATGCCACCATAACACACACGCAAAAATGTGTTTTGACTGCCTCGTGTGTTATCAGGGATCAGAATGTCTCTCAATCTAAAGAGTGAAGCCCAAGTTGAGGTTCTGCACGGAAATTTGAGGAACAATATTTCAACTTTTAATGAGGCACTTCACAGCCTTCTAAATTCTATATTGTTTTCAACAATTTCAGATCGTGTACTCTGCATCCCCCCCATCAGAAAAGTGTTGCTGCTGACGATTTCACTCCTAATCTGTTGCTTTTTTTTCATTGTGACCCCTTGTACCATGATGGCTTTGTCCTTCAATCAGTGATGCCTTCCGCAGACCTCTCCTTTATTCTTTCTTCCCTCTTCGCTATCTCTGCCGCTGTCCTGTGTAACGTTTTGATGAAGGACCATTGACCTGAATGGTTAACTCATTTCCACAAACTTGCTGAGCATTCCCAATCTGTTCCGTTTTACTTCAGATTTCCAATGTCCAGAGTATTTTTGTTACACTCTTTGTGCTGGTTCACCTCCACTGAGATTAACGCACTCCTGCTGAATTCAATGCAGACCAGAGACGGAATTTGAGAATTCATGCCTCGATTACCCACTAGGCAGTGTAGCTCAGCTTTTGGGATTAACTTCCCACGTTGCAGCTAAGCGAACAGTAAAACGGATGATTGGCGTGCGCCACGCTGCCAGAGTAGCGCCTTGAGTAATTAAATGAGAAGTTAAGCGGGCGAATAGTTTATGCTTTGAATCAGGAGCTTTTCTGAATGGGAATTAATAGAAAGTGCTTTGTAGAACCGCAGCTCGTGCTGACCTCACCTGTGATCCTTCCAGGCCACACTTTCTGTTCACTGAATCTGCTTCAGACTTCCCTTGTATCTTGACTGAGTCAAACTGCCCTTAGTCGCTCCCACTGTCAGAAAGAACTGAAGTAGATAAACTCAATATTTAAAACGTTTCATGTTTGCTTACCCCACCTAGCTGGGTTTCTGACTGCTCTTTGCACATCGGTGAAAATATCCAAAATGTGACTGATCTGATCATGTATGTCCTGCTTTCGTCTGTGGTTGAACATGCAACGTTTTTCTCCACTGTGCCTTTACCCTGAAGTTCGGTCGAACTAGACTGTTCCATATCAAAGAGACCGCTGTTTTGGTGCGTTTTAAAAAGAGGCAAATCTGTGGAAATGCACAATTTCATTGGCCGATAAGGTTATAAGATATGGGGGCAGAAGTAGGGCATTCGGCCCATCAAGTATGCTCGGACATTCGATCATGGCTGATATGTTTGTCAGCGTCCTCTCGTCATCTCCCCATAACCCCTGATCCCTTTTCTGATAGAGGTCCTATCTATCTCTGTCTTAAAGACACTCAATAACTTGGCTTCCACAGCCTTCTGTGACAATAAGCTCCTCTGGCTGAGGAAATTCCTCCTCATCTCAGTTCTAAAGGGTCCTCCCCTCCCTCTGAGGCTCTGCCATCCGCTCCTAGTCTCTTCTAATACTCTTCTCCACGTCCACTCTATCCAGGTGTCTCAGTAACGTGTAGGTTGCAACGCAATCCTCTCGCATGCTTCCAAGTGCCATTCAGTACTGACCCAGAGTCCTCAACCCCTCCTCATATGACAAGCTTTTCTTCCCCGGGACCATTCTTGCAAACCTTCCCCCCCACCTCCCCCCACCCACACCCCGGCCCCTACCAAGGCCAGCGCATCCTTCCTGAGATACAGGGCCCAAAGTTGCTCACAATATTCAATTAATATTTATTGATTTTGCTTTAACGTTTAATTTATTTACCTTGTTTTAAACGGTGTTAAAAAGTCAAGTAATTAGCGGATGAACTGCCCATGTCCTTAGTACTAAAATGAGTGGGCTACGTTTTCAAGAGGCAGCCTTTGGTTTTGTTCACTCCCCTGCAAACACGCAGCAAACAAAGCCCAGTGCAGACTCGAACTGATTCAGAAGTGGGTGCTGTTCAGAATATATAGTACTTGGTACTTAGAACAAAACAACGTGTGTACAATTGTAAATATTTAAATCGAGTGAACAATTGGATGTACTTTAGAGATAGTAGGAACTGCAGATGCTGGAGAATCTGAGATAACAAGGTGTAGAGCTGGATGAACACAGCAGGCCAAGCAGCATCAGAGGTGCAGGAAGGCTGACGTTTCGGGCCTAGACCCTTCTTCAGAAAATGTACTTTAGATTGGTTTCGCTTTGAGAATTTTGGTCAGTTTTCCAGTCAGGTTCAAGAAGCCAACAGGAAGTGACTTATTTCACTGTGTTTTCAATAGGGTGGGTAAGTGCTGCGACTGTATGGGTCCAACGTGAAAGCCTTCATCCCCTCTTGCAATCATCTGAATGAATTCAGCCTAAACATGCTTCCGTGCCTGAAAAACAAACAGCAGTGATTCCGGAAGTGCATTGCTTGGAATAGAAACATTTAAATCCGGCTCAGTGGCCTTGTATTGACTGTCTGCAATCTTTATTGCAAATGTATTGGACGGAAAAGACAGCCTGAGTTGTATCAGAGTAAGAAACCCAGGTTGATCTGACACCACTTAGAAACTCACCATGCATTGAACACTATGATAAAAATTTAGCTGTCGCTGAGGCAGGTGGACTACAGTTGGCATATTTAGATAGAATTTACGAGGTTATATTCAATTACTCAAGATCTCACGAGCCGGTCATCAGAGAGCGGAAAAAATCTATTAATTGCGTTTGATTTATATTGACTGTGTCATGGTTACAAAGCAAATGTTTCACAAGGGAAGTATTGCTCGAATGAAAACTGCACTGGACTGCAATTCAAAGAAACGGCGACTGGCTATTGAATGATGGTGTTACATTTAATCCATAGAGCGGATCTGTGAAATCTTTCACCCAACCCCCAACCCCCACCCTTTGTCATCTCTCCCTACAACAACCATCACCACCAGCAATGGTTGCTGTAGCCCTAATCTGTGCTGCCACACACTTACACGAGGGTACACAGACGCCAATTGTTTCCGGCCACCTCTCAGACTGGGGAAGTGTGCGCAGGTTTCAAATCAGTTTTAATTCTCGAGTCTCCCATTTGACCTCAAGCAAGAACTCCCAGCAGAACAACAAACGCTGCACTGGGATAAAGTAATCAGAACGGCTGTACTGACTGCGCGCTCCACATATATCAGTATGAGAGGAAAGACATAAACTATATATTAAAAGTGTTTGGAAATGTCTTTATTGATCTTCTTGAGCTAAAACTTTATCGTTATTTTAAAAGCGATTAACCAGGTGAGCTTCTGGGCAGTGATTGTAGTGGAAAATGTGATTTATTTTTTTTCTCTCCTGCCGCCTCATGAGTTTGAAACCGGGGAAAGAATTTAAAATAAAATCCCGCATGTAATGTCTATCACCTACACTTTAACAGAAGGGCAGTAGTATAATTGATCAGAGTTTAACCGCAGTGTTTAAAGTATTTTTAAAAAAATGAACTGAGCCATTTGCTTTTCCGGTGGTGTTTTTGACTCTTCGTGTTTGACCAATGCATTTGAAAGTCGAATGGGAGAGGATGTATCGGAAAGCACCGAACAAAGCCGACTGCAGGTAGAAGTTGAGCTCATTCAGTTCAGATAAATGAAGATACATAATACTATAATTCCTCGGGCGGTGGCATAAAATCCATAGTAAATCACTCTCCAGAATGAGCGAATTATCATCGCCCAACACAAGGGAATATGGCCTTGAACGCCGGAGACACCAATACGTTTTAAATAGAAGTAATCTCTTACGGCTTTGTTTAATCACGATCACTCTCCTAATAAAATAACTACGGCAAATATAATTCAAAAGTTGTTGGCATTATTTTCTCTTTCAAACAATGGATCATTTCTGCACTTGTAGCGGCCGCTGACAAAATAAATATTTCGGCATTATTTTCTACCTTACCAGCACTCTTTTCTTGCTTTCCTGAGTAAATGCCCCCATTATTCATTCACCAAATGAACGACATCAATTTTCCGTTACTTGTCCCCTTGAAACTTTTTCCTAACATTAAAAGAACCTTTATTCACTTTAATCACGCTTTGCATTTAACAGTTACAACATGCATATCAAATGAAAAGGACAACTGCATTGTGTGCAGGGTCATTTGTGTTTAAAGATAGTTATATTGCCAGTCTTTTGTCAGTAAGAAAAAGTTTCATGTGTATATCAATGTGACAGCACAACTTGTGTACTAATATGAGTTCTGACATATCTGCTCTATTAAACATCACTTCATTAAAGTCCAGCCAACGCAATGCGTGGAGGTATATTTAAATTAAAATGTGCAGGTGTTGTTGTACCTTCCGTGATCTTTATCGCCTGTTATTTCAATATTACATAAGAGAAGCCCAATTTCTGCCAATGATCTCCTTGTTCTGTTTTGGTCGTATGCAGCAAGCTTTGACTGCAAATTGTGTTCATGTACTGAATTCCTTTGATACTAAGTTCCGTCTGAGATGCAGGAAAACAATGTTTACATTCTAAGCTACACGTACTGGCCAAGCAAAAAGTAGACGCATATTTCAACGTTTTGTGATTGAAGAATGGTGTAGAGCCGAAAGTAAACATAGTGTCTCTGCCTCATAGCAGCTTCCATATTGTACTAGTTTTAAACTAGTCAGTGCAGTATAACTGCATCATTAAACTGGACATTTTCATGGAGCTCATTAACACTGTGAATAACCACGGTGTTCATTGACAGCATCTGCTCATTAGTAACAAGACTAAGGATGTTGTTTCCCAATGTGCTGACATCTAGTTAATGAGACTTTCATAACATCCCATTTTTTTTTCAAGTTCATGGTACAATTTAAAATAACTGTCATCAAGATATTTGAATCAGAACTAGTTTTAGTCAATAAGTATTTGAAAAAAAGTTGAATTTATACTGAATCCTAACCCTTGTTGTCCTTTCTAAAAGTATGAAATTTTATAAAGACATTTAAAAATACTTCATAATAGCTTGTTCATATCACTGCACAAAATTAGGTAAAAAAAATTTTGACCATCTTTGCAACATTTTGTTTATTACATGAAACTTCATTATGTTATCCATCACTTGTGCCTTTATATCAAACTATTTTGCCTTACATTTAGTGCAATACTATAATTGCAATTCAGGCCTGGGATATATGACAATTCTCAAATTTAATCAGTTTACAGTCTTCATAAGGTCAATATGTTTGTATGTACGAACTAATCATTTAAAACATTCCATGTCTATAACACACCCTTTATTTAACAAAATTATTTTATGACATGGTAATGTTACAGATGTGGAAGGCTTATCCAAGAAAGCACGCTGATAACATTTTGCAGAGTAGCAAAGATGTTCTATATACCTACATACTTTCAAAGTTTCTCTTTCTGGTTGACATTACAAGAACAAGGTTGTTGCTTCCATTTTCTCCTAACTTTAAAAATACTTGAAAATAAGTAACTAACTTTCCAAAAGCTCCAGTGGACCTCTTTGACATATGGTAAGGGATCTTAAAACCTCACCCCAAATGCACCATCCAATTATTTCTTAAATTACTACAGAGCTTTTTTACTTTCATTACCTATGCTGAGGTTTATTCAATACATTCACACATTTAATGTGAAAAAATTCCCTGATATGCATCTTAAAATTACTTTTTACTGTGTTGAACCTATGTGGCATTGCTCTACAGCTACACTTTAATTGAAAGTAATAATCCAAGTTAACGCTGACTATTTTATTACAATCTTATATAGCTCTACAAATACACCTCACACGTATCAATTCTGTGCTGACTTGTACAACCAGATTCTCTTATGATGAGTTATATTACAGATGTTGATTAGCAGTGTTTCATCATAACTTAAACTCCGTCATTAGGGATCAGCTTGAATACCTTTCAATGGTTTCATGGTAACCAGTACTCAAATGGTGTTCAAGGTGCAATATGACGTAAGCTCTATAAATTTTGATAACTATCACCTCTGATGTGTATTTTGTTACTTTTGCCTTAATAGTTCAGCATCCCATTGTTTTTGTTGATTACTGTTCTGTGTGCACTAAAACTCTTCAGTCTTTTTTTCATGTTTAGCTGTTTTAACCTTACAAAAGAAGTTGCTTTTTTTTGTCTGTGTAGCATTTTAATACTTTCTGTGTTAGATTTTATCTTTCACCATTCTGACTACTTGTATGTCCTGCTGAATTCATTTTGCAAAAGTTTGGCACTTCACTCCAGTTTCTCCTTTCACTTTGGTGGCATTTCAAAATTTGACTATGTGGAATTCAGTTTCTAAATTCAGGTCATTTAGGAATATTAAAAATAACAGTCAAAATTAAATTTGACATTATCTAACTTAAAATATTCTGTTCTGTGTTTGCAGCAGTCTGAAATTGCTACATTTCAGTCTATTTCTTATCCAAATGCATGTTGTGTCATGAACTTCCACAGTTTTGAGTTTAATTAGTAGCCTTTCATATGGAACTTTATTAAATGCCTTTTGAAAGTCAAAGCACATTCAATCATATGGATTTTATAGTACAACTGGATTTTCATTTTCACAAAGACATTGATAGAATTGATCAGACAGAATCTTTCTTTCCTGAATCAATGTTGACTGAATTTACTATACTCTAGATGACTCTCAATAGTACTCCTAATATGAATCCCATTATTGCATATGCAATGGAATCTATAGATGACCTATTACCCCTTTGAAGTATGTACATTTCAATAACCTCTGTCCAATGCTATGTGATACAGCTCCACTGTCCACTGACTCCTTGCCAATGATTTCCAGTGCTTTAGAAAATTCTCTCCAGGGCTGTCTGATCTCTAGAATGAAACTATCTATCAATGAAGATTTGTTTGTTTTGAGTTCTTTATGCTTTTTGAGGACTTGCACATCATTTTTGACATTGTCCTTGTGGACAATTGTAAGTTGTAGCGATGGCACAAAATGAGGAAAATAAAATTGGTCACCCATTAAACACAAGCTCAATTTTACTTTCCATTGATTTTAATAGAATCAGGCAGGGTATAATAACTACTGGACCAATGCCAACCACCATACAGTTGCTGGGAATTAAAATTACCCCATTGCTTTTGTTCACTATACCTTTGGGGAAGACATACAGTCCATGCAATTATTTGTGAATACTTGAAGGAAGCAATCATTGAACATTTACTGTAAGGTTCTGCTTTGAACCTATTTGATTCCTTTATGATTTGCTTCTCTGCTCTGACTGCCTTCTTGCTGTTGAGATGGTGGAGTATTGTTTAACTGATATGCTACCTTCAGATACAAAGCTCATTTTCCAGTTCACATTGAGGCCAGAATTTCGAGGACACACTGAGGCTAGTAGTGGAGTTCAAGGCCATGCTGAGGCGGAAGTCCAAGTCTACACTGAGACCGAGAGTTTGATGTGACGCTGAAGCCAGGAGTTCGAGTCCACACTGATGCTGAGAATTTGAGTTCATGCTGAGGCTGGGAGTTTAAGTTCACATTGAGGCTGGAAGTCAAGTCCACGCTGATGCTGAGAGTTTCAGTCCACGCTGAGGCCCAGAGTTGAGTCCATGCCAATGCTGAGAGTTTGAGTCGACACTGAGGCTGGGAGTTTGAGTCCACTCTGAGGCCCAGAATCAAGCCCACCCTGAGGCCCAGAGTCAAGTCCAAGCTGAGGCCGGGAGTTGGAGACCACACACAGGCTGGACTTGAGTCCAAGTTGAGTCCACACAGAGGCTGGAGTCAAGTCCAAGCTGAGGCTGGGAGTTTGAATCCACACAGAGGCTGGAATTGAGTCCAAGCTGAGGGCGGGAGTCTGCGCTGGCTTTCACCCTGGACATTGCCAATGCCGTCCGAGGATGGGAGGTTAAAAGAAAACGAAAAGAAAGATGCCAAAGGAGACATAAAAACAGAAAAATAACAGGCAGAGTGGACGAGCTCCAGTTCAGGAGTACAACTCACCCAATCTTGCTCTTCTTCCTCACACACACACACATTCTCCATTCTGACCAGGTATCCTGAACTGAACTGGTCCCATGTGCCTGTGTTTGGCCTATATCCTTCTAAACTTTTCCTCCTTGTACCTGTCCAAATGTCTTTTAAATGTTCTAATTGTACTCATCTCTAACACTTCCTCTGTCAGCTCATTCCATGTATGCACCACACTGTGTGAAAAAGTTGCCGCGCAGGTCCCTTTTAAATCTCTCCCCTATTCCCTCATTTTTGGACTCCCCTATCCTGTGGAAAAGACTTTGGCTATTCACCTTATTATGATTTTATAAAAGTCTGCAAGGTATTTAATTCATGGGTCATGGTCCACTCCATTATTTCGTTCTGGCTTCCCTCCATATGGTGTTACCACTTTTATTATTTGGGTCAGAGACAGTTTTCATTTACACAGTGGCTCAGTAGTTAGCACTGCTGTCTTACAGCACCAGGGACCTGGGTTCGATTCCATCCTTGGGAAAGCCATCTGTGTGGAGTTTGCATATTCTCCCTGTGTCTGCGTGGGTTTCCTTGCACAGTCCAAAGATGTGCAGGCTAAGGTGGATTGGCCATGCTAAATTGCCCATCGTATCCAGGCTAGGTGGATTAGTCATGGGAAATGCAGGGTTACAGGGATAGGGTAGACTCTTCTAAGGGTTGGTGTAGTCTTGACAGGCCGAATGGCCTGGTTCCACAACGTACGGAATCTATGGTCAGTGCTGGAGGAACATGAGCATTGACTCTGGTGTAACTACAGGGTCCCCGTGCCAAGGTAAAGTAGCCATTGTCCCAGAGGGCTGCTCTTTTGATGTAAAGAGAGGACTGGTGGTGGTCTAACCTGGTGGTCACCACGACTCAGGCCAGAAGAGAGGTCGAGAAGAGCTCTTCAGGGTAACCTCAGCTGACAGTGGAATGAACCCACGCTGTTGGCATTACTGTACATTACAAGCCAGCCTTCCAGACATCTGAGCTAACCGATCCCCTGCCGCTTAGGCGATAAGTACGAATGACCGCACAACCACTTCGGGTTTCTCAAGTTCGTAGGGGGGAAATGGTTTGTGTTCAAGAGTTTGTACACGTAATGTTTATGTGCATATATTTACGCATGAGTATGTGCAAGCCTGGCTCAGTGTGGCCTCATTGTTCCTTCATGCATTTGCACCTCGCTTTCTGAAGCCTGTATCAGGGTTTCCCGGTGTTCCATCTATAATGCATTCTATTCCGATTTGAATGTGATAATAGCTGCCGTTAGACAGCTGGAGCTTCGTATATTATTTAACATACATTAACTGTGATTTGGAAACGTGAACGCTTCGTGCGTGAGTACTTTTTTTTGCAGAACTGTAATGCGCATTGCAACGCCGTCTATGCAAAACGGCAAATTACCCATTGGCGGACATAGCCCCACTTGAAAAGGGTTGACCGAATAATGAGTCACGTCCATTTACCTCTCGCGAATCGCTTTTGCTGGAATCTTGAGGGTGACCAGTGTCGTGCAAAAATCAGTTTCTCAGCCAGCGGGGAATTCTGACAGTATATAAACTGCGCAAGCGGCACGTGTCCATTTTATGTGCATTTTCCCCGAATCTAGATTGAAAGCGCACTAGAGATGTTACGCCATAAGGAAATATCCTCAGAAGACGCTGGCTTGGTTATTCTATTCAATGATTGTCTGGAAAATGTTCCCTCCTCATGTTAGCTCCCTTTATTTGCAACACGTTAACTCTGGGCAGGGCACACTGACGCTGAACAAATATTTAAAATGAAGAACCACTTTGCAAATTATACACCAGGCATTAGAAACCATATCGTGTATTTTTACCATCGCTCAATAAGCTCTCCACTGACATGTAGTCTGCTAGTCGTCATCACCTTGTAACTGATGAATTTGTGACGCATACAGAGCACATCGGAACAATGGCATCTTATAAACCATTAAATAGGAACAGGATTAGGTTGTTCGGCCTATTGAAATTGCTCTACCATTCAATATGATCATGAACTTTCCTACATTCCTCACGTTCAATTTCCTGCATTTTCCCATAACCCTTGATTCCCCGACTGATCGGGAATGTATCTCAGTCTGGAAGATACCAAGGACTCTGCCCCCACAGCTGTCTGTGGCAATGAGTTACAAAGACTCACAACCCTCTGAGAGAAGAAATTCCTCCTTGTCTCAGTCTTAAATTGGCACCTCTTTATTCTGAGACAATGCTGTTTGGTCCTAGCCTCTCCCATGACAGGAAACATCCTCTCAGCATTTATCTTGTCAAGCCCCTTAAGAATCCTATATGTTTCAATGAGATCACATTTTATTCTTCTAAACTCCAATGAGTCCCAACTTGTTTTAGCTCTTGTGCATAAGACAATCCCTTCACACTGGGAATCATCCTAGAGAACCTTCTCTGAATTTCCTGCAATGAAATAATATCATTCCTTAAATAAGAGAACCAAAACTGCTCACAGTACTCTATACGTGATCTCACCAACACCTTTTACAATTGCAGTAAGACTGCTCTACTCTATCATTCCAACTCCCTAAAAACAAGAGCCAAAATTCCATTAGCATTCCTGAAAACCTGTTGTACCCGCTAGCGTTCTGTGTTTCATGCACAAGTACCCCAAGTTCCTTTGTTGGGAATTGTGTCACAGCAAAATTACACACAACAGCCTGTAACCCCACAATGGTTGGGACATGGCAGGATTGGTTGTTTGCAGGCACATTTTTGGAACCAAAATATTCAACTCAGTGGATATATTTCTATCTTGATCTGAGTTGTGTTTTACCATTGGTTTATTTTCTAAAGAAAACTTTACAACTTGAAAAATACTGAATTGAACAATATTTGAATTGACCTCAGCTGGTTTCACTATTGGAGGATGTTGAAATAATGGATACATAGCTTAAACACATGAATTTTATTCTCAACATCCAGTTATGCATAGATTATCTTGATATCCAGGGATAATTCCATGTATTTTTCATTGAAGAAAGTGCATTTGCTCACACTTTTGTATTTTTAGTTCTGGTGGAAAAAGGACATGGATGGAATTTAGAATTATCTTTCCTTATAGTTTGTTGTGCCTCTGGCTCACCCCACTCTGGTCTGTTCACTGTAAAACCTTCTCACCACCACTTCCTTCCACTCTAGCATTGTCACTTGCAAATGTCTTTGGTAACTCCTTGTATCCTCCAAACAGATTTCTTTTTAACCACTCAGCTGGTCAGTTTATGTCAGTTGTGGTTCAGCTGGTAGCACTCTTGGCCCTGAAGCAGAAGTTTATGAGTTCAAATCCACTTCCAGGCCACATACAAGGAATTATATCACAATCAAACATGCCTTGTCTCCCCTTATAGCATTCCAGAGGGATTGTTCCCTCAGGCACACCTTGGTTTGTTACTCAGTCTCCACCATCTCAATCACTTCCCATAGTATCTAACCACGAAAGTGAAGAGGTACCCTTTCACAGCAAATGTCCAAGCCGTCAATACTTCATCAAAATGGAACAATGATTTGTATGTGTGTCATTCGGTTTAGTTCACTGAATCTGATGCTGCCACAACATTATGATGCAAAGTGATCAGCTCCACATTGGAATGGCCAGATGCAGATTGGGTCATTACTTTGCACATCATTTCCATTCAGACCTCAAGCATGCTTCTGAGCTTCCAAGTCACTTTAATTCAGCACCTCTCTCTCAAAACAAACGTGCTATCCTCAACCTACTGCAGCTTTCTAGTGAAGCTCAACAGAAGCTTGAGAAAGAGCACCATCATTTTCCAATTAGCCAGTTTACAGGCTTTTAGTTCCTCAACATTGTGATCAACCATTTCAAACCATGACATCTTCCCCCATTCCATTAGTTTTCTTTTGTACTCATTCATTTTCACTCACTGCCTCTTCTTTTCCTTTCTCTCCCAGATGGCAGCTGCCATTATTGTGCATTCACACCTCTTCTGGACTCATCTTTTGTTTCTTTGGTTCCTTTGGACCTGTGACATCAACCCTTTTGTCAATCAATTCCACCTGTCATCCGCATCTTCCTTTTCGTCATCTCCTCACACTCCCCTCTTACACTTGCTTAAAATTGATTATGTTTCTAATTTCCCAATTCTGATGAGAAAGTCAATGATCTAACACAGCAACTCAGTTTCTGTCGCCAGCAAAGCTGCTTGACCTGCCTTGTGTTTTCAACATTTGTTGCTTTGCTTTCAGATTTACACAGAAAAAAACAGTACTTTATATTTTTGAGATAGCAGGATGCTGGAGAATCTGAGATAACAAGGTGTAGGGCTGGATGAACACAGCAGGCCAAGCAGCATCAGAGGAGCTGATGAAGAAGGGTCTAGGCCCGAAACGGCAGCCTTCCCGCTCCTCTGATGCTGCTTGGCCTACTTTATATTTTTGCTTGTGTGCAGAAACGTCTATACCTCGTTACTGTGATGAATATTTTACATCCACTATCTTAGATCTAAACCAGCAGTATTTTATATTCTGTCAGTTCCCTAACACAATCAAATTTATTGTTGTATCTTTTGCTCAATATTTGTTTCAGTGATATTCATCACTCAGATTGGTGACAGGGCTAGTAAAATAAAAATGGTATTGCAACCTTTGATTATAACGGAAAATAAATCAAGATAATAGATACTTTTTCTTTTTATTTAATAATTGTTATTTTTGAATTTAAAAAGAAGCATTTTGTTTCCTTTGCATTGTATAATGTAAATAACAGAGGGAAGCCATCAGATGTAGGTCATAAGGACATAATGCATGATGAACACGTAATTCTCCTTTAAACATGTAACTGCTAGTACGATTTCCAGTCACTCGCGCGAACAGTACTGTATTCCCGATCAAGACATAATTCCAATCGAGGAAGGATGACATTTCTTTGGAAATTTGTTTACCAGACACGGATGGATGTTGTGATTATTTCAGCAGACACAAGAGTTTGATTCGAAAGGGACATTTGCGTTACATTTTGGGTTGGCCACAGATGTCGGGGCAAGTTGAATGTTAAGTCCCAGATTAGGGCCCCCTCTGCAGAACGCCCCGATTCTCCCTGTTCCCGTCGAGATCTGATTGAATCCCGGCTGCATTGAGAGCTGCAGCGTCCCGACGCCACAATTCTCGTCCAAATGCACCTTATATTGGTTCTCGGCAGACGTCGGCAAATGCAATCACTTCCAGTCATAGTGATCCGATCCACCACTTCTGTTAGTACTGCTGTTAAATCTACGATATACAAACACGAATAAAAGCCGCCCTGAAGCCAAATCTTATGGTTAAAGAGACGAGAGACTGCCTAGCAGTGATAAAATTGCTTGCAGACAATGCATACTTCTGCTGCATGTTTATTACTTGCAGCTCTGCACCCTGCAAATAAGCCATTCCTTAACATTGAAACGCAATCGGGCTTAGAGTTAGGAGCAAGATGCAAGTATCTTGCATTTGCGGGACTCCAACAGGTGCTTGCCAGCATGATCTAGTTCTCTCTGTGTTTCTGATCCCGTAAGCTTTAACCTGCGCGATAAATAATGCCCATGGCAATGCAATTTTACAGGAGTGCCCCAGAGTCGAGTTAGAAGCTTTTATTGAGGAGAGTCTCCAGGACAAATAAAATTTGATGGTGAGCAGGAGCCTCGAAGGTCGCAGCGCAAGAGTACAGTGATGTAGATGTTCGATCCTTTGGTGTGGAGGGGACATTTGATCGGAAATGCCAATTACAATGAAAAGATTTGTGTAAGGAATAGCAAAGACCGCCTATGGGGTCGGGGGATGAGTCACTGCGTTCAGCCAAATGTAAATCGAAGGAAAACTGGCACGTATGAAGATTAAAATAAGCATCAAATACCTTCACGCACAGGGGTTGTGCGAATCTTTGCAGTCATGACGGATGGAGCTGCTTTCTCAAAGCCAAATCACAAAACTTGGTGCATCAGAAATGGATCAATACCGCCACCTAGTGTCACAACTGAATTTTGGTAGCTTGAGAAGTCGAACAGTTGTTGATCGAATATGGTCGGGTTTGTTTTAAACCCCCCCCCCCCTCCCGCCAGGTTAAAACGTTGAAACAAAAACAAAAGCTTAAAATCGTATTTAACTTCTTAACAACGCAGGACTCCTTTTTTTTTCAGCATCGCCTGGTAATGTCTGGTCCTTTCTGCTGGGCAGGTGTCTGTTAAGCAGGCTGAGCAGAGCACTTAATTAAAAGCATAAGCGCTGATCAGGGGGCAACTCTTTTACTCACCTTAATCAATAGATTTGGCGGACACTCTTTATTTAGAGTCCCTGCAGCGTACTGAGCCTCCTACGGACCGTCTATAATGTCTGGGAGTGGGCGCGAGAGAAGACCAGTGTTTACGGTACAGAGAACATTGAGAATATTGAAGGGGTTGAATTGAGACGGAGGTGATAGGGAGCAGTTGAAGGAGGGGTTCTATGGCTACTCGGATAATTTTAAAGCAAATTCAAGCAGATTGCAGTCACCGACTGCACGTAACCACTAAATTACCAAATTACGTGTACATTTCCACTTTGGAAGATTTAGCAAACCAATTCTACTTCTCCCGATAAAACCAAAGCAACTTGCAGGTGGACCACCAGATCGCCAGGTATTTCTATTCCCAGCGACTAAGTCATCCATAGGCCATCTCTCTGTCTTTTCTCCTGCACCATCCTGCTGCACGACTTCACAGCCAGTGGACACAGAACAGAGCTAATTGCAACTAAATATCTTGGGTAATGGATTTCTGCAGTGGCAGATTGTCTAGTTTGGCATCAGCTGAACCTAGCTCTTATCCGGCTTTGTGGGCAAAAGGTGCGTTCTCCCCTCTTCACCGACCAGGATGCAAGGACGCGGAAGTACCACTTCAACAGCCCGGCGCCACATTCCAGTGAGAATTTGGGTGCAGACACGAAACCCCTTTCGGATAAGTGGGACCTGAATACTGTCAGCAAACAGATATCGCCTGGTCTACTTGTTTTCAATAGCTCAAACGTTAATTGCCCCGTTGAAAGATAAAGAACTGAATGACTGTTGCCGGGCTATCTTGGTGTCAACTGCATTGAACCAAAACAAAACTGCATTACCGTCCCGCAGCATCAGCGGGCTCCGGGAGGGTGATGGGTCAAGGGCTGACATCCGTTTTAGTTCACAGATGTGGCTGCAGGATTGTCACTTGCCAGCCTGACAGCTAATTTCTTAATCAACCTGTATGGGGATGTTGTTGTACACCCTTGAAGCAGCGGGGACTTGAACCCTAGTCTCATAGCTCAGTGGTACCACTGCACCACAAGAGTTCACTTTGGCAGCCTGCTATCACCAACGGTGCCATACACTGTCAGGGTCCTGGCTAACTGGCAGAAGTACTTGATCCTTCTCCATCACCGCCCCATTTCCATTCAGAAATGGTAAACCTTCTTCTGAGGCAAACAAACTGACAGTGACCTATTTGATGTAGAAGTGTATGGACAATTGAGTTATCCAACAGGTATTGCTGGCTGTAGCTTGGAAAGGACATGCTGGCAGCAGGTTGTAACACAACTCAGTGCTGAAGTGTAGACAGTGAAGGCAGATCTGTATCAACATACTCCATGAACTGTCTTGCTTACATAACATAACTCCTCAGTGAGTTTTGGGTGGAAGCCAGTTAGTTCCTTTGCAAGTTCAACTGGTTGTTCCTGTTCCAGCTCTGGCATTGACGAAGTCTGGTGGCATGCTCAGCAATAGTACTTCAGCAGCTGCATGAGAGTTGCACTGAAAAAAAACAGCAAAAGGATGTCAGAACATTTTTGCAAAAAGTTCCCATTTCAAATGGGTATCCAACAAATTAAGACCTGTGTTGCAAAAGGACATGAATGGCCGGGCATGGAAGTAATTTAAATTTGTCAGCTTTTCAGTTATAATGGAAGTTGTTCCAACTTCAGCATGAGTTTACCAGAACCAGCAGCAAAATTCTCCAAATGGATGAAAATAACTTTTAAGGCTTCTTCCCCTAGTCACTCCAACAGTTTATGCAACTCAACTCCATAGAGTCCAGACTCCGGGCTGACAGAGTACTGCCTTTCAGCTCTACTGTTCAACCAAGGTCACATCTGTCCATTTGAGTGGATGTGAAAGTTTTCTTCGTATTACTTAGAAGAAGAAAAAGAGAGTTCTTCACAGTGTCATGATCAACATTTATTTTTCAAATGATTTTGTTAAAAATTAAACCCAGATTATCAGGTAAGCATTACTTTACTGTTTGTGGCTTCTTGCTTCATAAAGCTGCAATTTTGTTTACATTAGAACTGTGACTGTAGTTCAAAAGAACTTAGTTAGCTATAAAGTGCTTTGGGACATTGGGAGATTGTGAAAGATGCAGCATAAATGCAAGGCTTTCATTTTAAAATTTTCCTCAGAAACCTTTAGCTGGAGGATTTGGCTGGGGACCAGTTTTTGTGCACCTGGCATATTCCAAATAGTTATCTTGTGGAGCCAGCCTTGAGTGTTGCAGCATCTAAGACTTGGTGGCCAATGTTTCTTAAATATGTGAATAGTACGTGTTCAACATATATCATATTAATTTATTAGACATGGTTCCAAATCATTCCAGTGACACAAATGCTTTTAGATTTTGCAGTAAATCTTATTTGCCCATCATTCCTGTACTTGTTAATCAATATTAGGTACCCATTCCTCAGAACTTGTGAATGATTTTCCAGGTCTTTATCTTTATCTGTTTGGGTCACCCACACTATCTTTGAAACCTCCTCTGGCTTTTTATCCAACCTGGAAACGCATTCTCCCAAATGAAGTTTGTTTGCAAACATGCCTGTCTTCACTCTTAAATCTCCCTTTACCCACTTGCTTTCTACATTCTCTACACAGTCATGTGAAACGCCTTGTTTTTGCCTATGTTAAAGGGACAGCTGTAGCACAGATGAACTTGGGTCATGGATGGGAACATGGGACTGGGATATCATTGCTGTTAGGTTCCAGGGTATAGATATTATAGGAAGGATAGAAAGGGAGGCAAGAGTGGAGGGGGAGTGGTGTTTTTGATTAGGGAAAACATTACAGCTATACTTAGAGAGACTATTTCTGGAGGACAGTCCAATGAGGCTGAATGGGTGGAACTGAGAAATAAGAAAGGGATGATCACCTTGATGGGTTGTATTAAAGGTCCCAATAGTCAACAGGAGATTGAGGAGCAAATATGTAGGGAGGTCTCAGATATTTGTCAGCTTAAGTGGGTTATAATGGTAGGGAACTTTAATTTTCCAAACATTAACTGGGACTGCCATGGTGTGAAGCGCTTGGATGGGGAGGAATTTGTTAAGTGCATTCAAGACAATTTTCTTATTCAGTGTGTGAATGTAGCTGCTTGAGAAGGAGCAAAACTCGACTTTCTTTTAGGAAATAAGGCAGGGCAAATGACTGAAGTGTTAGTGGGGGAGTACTTTGTGACCAATGACCATAATTCTATTAGTTTTAAAATAGCTATGGTAAGGATTGGCCTGATCTAAAAGTTAAAGTTCTAAGTTGGACCGTTGCCAATATTGACAGTATTAGGCAGAAATTTAGGAAAGTTGTTTGGGGGAGACTGTTCACGGTAAGAGGATGGTTGGCAAGTTGGAGGCTTTTAAAAATGAGTTAATGAGAGTTCAGAGACAGTATATTCCTGTTAGTGTGAAGGGCAAGGCTAGTAGGTGAAGTGAACAATGGATGACCAGAGATATTGAGGCTCTGGTCAAGAAAATGAAGGAGGCATATGTCAAGTACAGATGGCTGGGATCAAGTGACTCCCTGCAGGAGTATAGGGGCTGTAGGAATACGCTTAAGAGGGAAATCAAGGAGACAGAAGGGGAAAAGCTTTACTTTATTTACTTTGGAAAAAGACGTGGAGGCTAGGGAACACGGAGAAATAAATAGTGATGTCTTGAGAAGAGACCACACTATAGAAGAAGAGGTGCTGGAGGTCTTAAAATGCATAAAGGTAGATAAATCCCTGGGATCCGATCAGGCGTATTGTGGGAAACTGGGGAAGAGATTGTTGGACCCCTTGCAGAGATATTTGTATCATTGACAGCCACGGATGAGGTGCTGGAAGACTGGAGGTTGTGCCATTGTTTAAGAAAAGCTGCAAGGAAAATCTAGGCAACTTTAGACCGGCGAGCCTGATGTCAGTGGTGGGTAAGTTGTTGGAGGGTATTCTGAGGGACAGGATTTACATGCATTCAAAATGGAAAGGACTGATTATGGATAGTAAGCATGGGTTCATGTGTGGGAAATCGTGTCTCACAAACTTGATTAAGTTTTTTTGAAGAGGTGACCAAGAAGATAGATGAAGGCAGATTGGTCGACATTGTCTACATGGACTTTAGCAAGACCTTTGACAAGGCTCCACATGGTAGACTGATCAGTTAGGTTAGATCACATGGGATCCAGGGAGAGCTAGACAATTGGATATAAAATTGGCTTGATGGTAGGAGACAGAGGTTGGTGGTAGAGGATTGTAATTCAGGCTGAAAGCTTATGACCAGCAATATGCCTAAAAGATCGGTGCTGGGTCCACTATTGTTCATCATTTATATAAACAATTTGGATAGGAATATAATGAGCATGGTTAGTAAGTTTGTGGATGACACCAGAACTGGTGGTGTCATGGACAGTGAAGAAGGTTATTTAAGAGTAAAATTAGATCATGATCAGCTGGATCAGTGGTCTGAGGAGTGGCAGCTGGAGTTTAATTTAGGTACATCAGAGATGTTGCATTTTGGTAAGAAAAACCAGGGCAGTTCTTACACAGTTAATGTAGGGCCCTGGGGACTGTTGTCGACCAAAGAGATCAAGGGATGCAAGTACACAGTTCCTTGAAAGTGGTGTCGCAGGTAGACAGGATGGTAAAGAGGGCATTTGGCATGCTTACTCTCAATGGTCAGAGCATTGAGAACAGGAGTTGGGATTTGTGATTTTTGTGCGGGAAGTCATGTCTGACAAATCTTTAAGATTTTCGAAGAGGTAACCAAGAGGATAGATGAGGGTAAGTCAGTGGATGTTGTCTATATGGACTTTAGTAAGGCCTTTGAGAAGGTCGCGTATGGCAGGCCATGAAGGCCAAGAAGGTTCAGTCACATGGGATCCAGGGAGAGCTAGCTAATTGGATTCAAAATTGGCTCGATGGTAGGAAGCAGATGTTGATGGTTCAAAGATGTTTCTCAGACTAGAGACCTGTGATTAGTGGTGTGCCCCAAAGGTCAGTGCTGGGGCCTTTGTTATTCATTATTTGCATAAACGATCTGGATGTGAATACACAAGGCATGATTAGCAAGTTTGCGGATGATACAAAATTAGGAGGTATTGTTGATAGTGAGGAAGGTTATCAAAAATTACAGAGGAATCTTGATCAGATAGGGAAGTGGGCTGAAGATTGGCAAATACAATTCAATTCAGATAAGTGTGAGGTGTTGCACTGTGGAAAGACAAACCAAGGTAGGACTTATACAGTAAATGGTAAGATCCTAAAGAGCGTTGTGGAACAGAGGGACCTATGAGTACAAGTACATAGTTCATTGAAAGCAGTGTCACAGGTAGACAGTGTGGTGAAGAAGGCATTTAACATGCTGGCCTTCATTGATCGAGGCACTGAGTACAGGAGTTGGGACCTCATGTTACAGTTGTGTAGGTCATTGGTGGTGTTGCACTTGGAGTATTGTGTACAGTTTTGGTCACAAGACACAAAGACACAGTTAATCTGAAAAGTGTGCAAAGAAGATTCACGGGATGTTGCCAGGACTAGTAGGCCTGAGTTATAGGGAGAGTTTGGCCAGGATAGGGCTTTATTCCTTGGAACGTAGGACAATGAGGGGTGACCTTATTGAGGTGTATAAAATCATGAGGGGCATAGATAGGATGAATGCATGCTGTCTTTTTCCCAGGGATGGGGAATTGAAAACTAGAGGACATAGGTTTAAAGTGAGGGGGGAAAACTTTACAAAGGATCTGAGGGGCAACTTCTTCACACAGACAGTGGTATGTACATGGAATGGGCTGCCAGAGGAAGTGGTTGAGGCAGGTACAATAGCAACATTTAAAAAAACATTTGGATAGATACATGGATGGGAAGGCTTTAGAGGGATATAGACCAAATGCGGGCAATTGGAAGTAGCTGAGTGGGCACCATGTTCAGCATGGTTCAGTTTGAGCCAAAGGGCCTGTTTCCATGTTGTATTACTCTATGTCACATTGTGGCTGTACAAAACATTGGTGAGGCCACTTTTAGAATACTGGGTGCAATTCTAATCACCCTGCTATAGAAAGGATGTTATTAAACAGAAAAGAATGCAGGAAAGATTTACATGGAAGTGGCTGGTTTGAGTTATAAGGAGATGCTGAATAGGCTGGAGCATCCAAGGCTGAGGGGTGGCCTTTATCGAGGTTTATAAAGTTACGAGGGGCATAGATAAGGTGAATTGCTAAGGACTTTTCCTCAGGGTAGGGGAGTCCAAAAGTAGTGGACGTAGGTTCAAGGTGAGAGCGGAAAGATTTAAAAAGGACCTGAAGGACAGTTTTTCACACAGAAGGTGGTGCATGCATGGAACAAGCTGCCTGAGGAAGTGACTGAGGTGGGTACAATCCCAACATTTAAAAGACATTTGGACAGCTACATGAATAGGAAAGATTTAGAGGGATATGGACCAAACACAGGCAAATAGGACTAGTTCAGTTTAGCATACTTGGTCAGTATGGATGAGTTGGACTGAAAGGTCTGTTTTTGTGCTGTATGTTTCTATGACAATTTTTGCAAGGCACAGATGTGTCCCTCATTATAAGCATTGGACAGAAAAATGGATTTTAATTTCTACTTTTTTAACCAAATTATTGATATGTAGTTAATAAGAGTAACAACTCAAATAAGCAAATTCTTTGAGAGCAAAAGTGAGAATTTAATTAACATGTGTGTGATTTTGAAATGAAAAACATCATATTTTTTCCACTTCTGTCTTCACCCTTTTCTATCCCTTTCTGTTTCAGTCCTTCAGCTTCTTGATGTACACAGATTTTGAAGCCTATTGTTTGTTGCCAGTTCATCCTCTTGGGTGCAAGTGCTCATTTTTCTAGAATAAAATGTCACACATGCCACTTGCAACACTTTGTTGTTTACAGTTTTATGCAGAACCTGCTTTGATTTGTGCTTGTCCAAACAGATAAGATATTCCCTCCTCAGAAAGTTTGAACTTTCATCCACTTCAATCTGTACATTTGTTATAATGTACCAGTGTAACACAATTCAAAGTGTTGTTACCCACACATCAACACAAACACATTTCATCAGCATTAAATTCAATATACCTCTGTATTCATTAATATGCTACACACAAATTTTTTGTTGTAAATGTGAGAGATACTAATTAGACCAGTCGAATTCTATTGAATTTACTGAGATGCTATAGGTGAACTGTGATCCAAATGGAGCCTGATGCAATAGGCTATGAAACTTACTGAAATTTACAATAAGATTTAATTTAATTGTTGCCTCACCCCTATGTACACATGTTCAGTAATACTTTTAGTTCATTGGGAAAAATAAATCTGCCATGTTTAAGATAGGTGAGAATTTATCTGAACTTGTGTTTTTATTTTCGGGTTTGCATTTGCAACCTGGAGTCAACTGGTGTTGAAAATATTGATATCATTTTTACACTGCCTTCTGTAGAAGTGTGCTGCCAAAGCCTTCCAAATTTCCCTGATGGAAAATTTTTATCAAAAAAGCAGTTGCATTTTATGCATATATCATACATATAAATACAATTTTTAATATTTTCAAATGATCATGTTTCCCTTTGGGTTTTGTATAGATTGTTAGAAATGCTGACTGAAAGACAGAATGGAACTCAGCAGGCTCCTTGTTAACCGTATGCACTCAAATCTGTCGGCCTTTATCAGATGAAACAGCCTTTACAGTTAATTTCTCAACTAATTCATCATCTTTAAAGAAAAAAAGCCTCTTTCATCTCTTGAAAGTGCTGATACATTGTCACAGGCGATGAAATTCCACCAGTGACTTAATGCATGCTCAAGTTGTGACTCAGTGGCAGCGTTCTTGCCTCCGTGTCAGGAAAGCTGTGGGCCAAAAGCCCACTCTAGAAAATTGAGTGCAAAATATAGGCTAATATTTTTGTGTTGTACTGGCTGACTACCCTCTCGGATTGTTGCTGAAGATCTCCTGCTGTATTTAACAAAATTACTGGAGATTTGTACTGGTATTCTGATTATTATTTATAACTCAACCAACATGCCCAACATAGATAATCTGGTTATTAACTTAATGTTTCATGTAGGACCTGCAAATTGGTTGCCATGACTTCTACATTTCAACAGCGACTATGCATCATTGACAGCAAAATGCTTTAGGGTGGCTTCAGGTCATGAAATCAGCTATATAAATCCACGTCTTTCTTTTTCCATGTTCAGTTGTAAGCCTAACATTAAAGAACCAAGTTAAGGTCCTACAGCTCCGACAGATCTGGTACTCAAACAAAGTTCACCTGTACATCCTATCTGGCAAATTTGAATACGTAGTGATTTCAAACAGTATCCTTGGTCAATTTTCTCCTCCATAATCTAGCAACAATGAAGTCAAGATGCAATAGCCTACATTGCTGTGATCAATTCAGCACAAAGCAGGAATTGAAGTGGGGAAGCTTTTGCTTAACAATACTCTGCATTGCTTCGTAATACACTAGATGGTGCATTTAACTGTTTTGCTATAAGAGGACTGGAAGCTCGAAGGTTTTTTCTTTTATGTTCATCAATTATCTGAGATCCTTCCAATAACCATCTTTGCAGGATTTTTAAGGTAAATTCCCACTTACGTGTGTTCCTTTAATAATTACTATTATTTTGAGTTGTAATGCATACCTTCTCCATAATTGCAATGACAACAATATTATGGAATTAGAAAATGGTTACAGCATTGAAGGAGACAATTCAGCCCAACATAGTCATGCTGGCTGTCTTCTAGAGCAACTCTGCCACTCTCCTGCCCTTTTTCCCAGCCCTGCAATTTCTCTTTCTTTATTAATTGTTAACACATCTACCGTCTCAACTGCCTTCTCTTTCACTACAACTTTGTCAGTATTTTCAGCCTTAATAAAGACAGGTGCAAAATGTGGTTTTACACCTCTAACTTATCATCCATCTCCATGTAAAGATCCTTCTTCATTTCACAACTTTTATTCACAGCTCAATTTACTATTATTTCATTCATTATATACATTTTGGATTCCTATTCATTTTAAAAGCCAGACTTTTCTCATACTCTCTCTTTTCCTCTCTTATTTTCATCTACCATTTGCCCCTGAAACTTTGATGTTCAGTTTAGTTCTATCTCGTACCATCAGCGTTTTTCTGCTTCATCTCATAGTCTATTGCTTTTAACATTCCAGGGGGATCTAGCTTCAGTTACCCTATCTTTATCTTCCTGAGAAAGTACCTTAACAGTACTAACTGTACCCTGTTCTGAGGAAGGGTCACCGGACCCAAAATGTTAACTCTGATTTTTTTCTTCATAGATGCTGCCAGACCTGCTGAGCTTTTTCAGCAACTTCTGTTTTTGTTAACAGAACTATTATCTTTTAAAAGGCAACCCATTGTTCTGTTGGATTTTCCCTGCCAAACATTGATTCCAATTTACCTGGGCAGGTTTGTTTTGCCCCAGTGAAATTTACCCTCTTCTAATTTAGTATTTTTCTTTAGGTTGCTCGTTGTTCATAAGGAATTCTGTGAACTTATGAATCCTATCTCTTTTTCATAGGGAATCAAAATCTTATGATAAAATGATTGCTGTTCCCTCAATGTTCCTTGACTGACATTTGATCCATTTTACTCACCTCATTTCAGAAAGCGAGATTCAGAAATGCATCCTTTCTCATTGTACTGAAAGCATACAGATCAAAAGAAGAAATTCTCCTGAACATACTTTGGTAAATTTTGCTCCTCTCAGCTCTTTGCAGTTTAACTATCCCAGTTCACATCACTAAATCCCCATTGTAACTACTCTATAGATTTTGCAATCTTGAAAATATTTCAAAGTTCTCTGAGTGATTTTGGAGTGCAAAACAAAATATATACATAAAAAATAAATAGATATGAGGGGTAAAGCATTGGACATGTATCTGAATGATTGGCAAGAAGATAAGTTTTGAAAAAGATGGATGAGGGTAAAGTGGTTGATGTGGTGTATATGGATTTCAGTAAAGCGTTTGATAAGGTTCCCCATGGTAGGCTATTGCAGAAAATACGGAGGCATGGGATTGAGGGTGATTTAGCGGTTTGGATCAGAAATTGGCTAGCTGTAAGAAGACAGAGGGTGGTGGTTGATGGGAAATGTTCATTCTGGAGTTCAGTTACTAGTGGTGTACCTCAAGGATCTGTTTTGGGGCCACTGCTGTTTGTCATTTTTATAAATGACCTGGATGAGGGCGTAGAAGGATGGGTTAGTAAATTTGCGGATGACACCAAAGTCGGTGGAGTTGTGGATAGTGCGGAAGGATGTTGCAGGTTACAGAGGGACATAGATAAGCTGCAGAGCTGGGCTGAGAGGTGGCAAATGGAGTTTAATGCGGAAAAATGTGAGGTGATTCACTTTGGAAGGAGTAACAGGAATACAGAGTACTGGGCTAATGGTAAGATTCTTGGTAGTGTGGATGAGCAGAGAGATCTCGGTGTCCATGTGCATAGATCCCTGAAAGTTGCCACCCAGGTTGATAGGGTTGTTAAGAAGGCATACAGTATGTTAGGTTTTATTGGTAGAGGGATTGAGTTTCGGAACCATGAGGTCATGTTGCAGCTGTACAAAACTCTGGTGCGGCCGCACTTGGAGTATTGCGTACAGTTCTGGTCACCGCATTATAGGAAGGATGTGGAAGCATTGGAAAGGGTGCAGAGGAGATTTACCAGGATGTTGCCTGGTATGAAGGGAAGGTCTTATGAGGAAAGGCTGAGGGTTTTGAGGCTGTTTTCGTTAGAGAGAAGAAGGTTAAGAGGTGACTTGATAGAGACATACAAGATGATCAGATGATTAGATAGGGTGGACAGTGGGAGCCTTTTTCCTCGGATGGTGATGGCTAGCACGAGGGGACATAGCTTTAAATTAAGGGGTGATAGATATAGGACAGATGTCAGAGGTAGGTTCTTTACTCAGAGAGTAGTAAGGGCGTGGAATGCCCTGCCTGCAAAAGTAGTAGACTTGCCCACTTTAAGGGCATTTAAATGGTCATTGGATAAACATATGGATGATAATGGAATAGTTTAGGTTAGATGGGCTTCAGATTGGTTTCACAGGTCGGTGCAACATCGAGGGCCGAAGGGCCTGTACTGCGCTGTAATGTTCTATGTTCTATGTTCTAAAGGTTTTATTTGTAGAAGGAGAAATAGAAGATGACTGAATTTTATATAATAAACTAAACTGAGTAGTGCTGAGGCAGCTGAAGACTTTGTTAATGAAGGGTATTGGAAGGAACAAAAAGAGAGAGAAATCTTTGGAATGAAATGAGTAACACGGAGGGGTTGTGTAATCCATTGGATCTTTCACATTTATAGTGGGAGAAGGAAGTGGAGGGCTTCGAGAAAAGGAATGAGGCATAGGAATTGAATCTGTTGAAGATAGGAAGACAATATAGATCGGTGAAGATAAAGAATAATGAACATATGGGACAGGATGAATGCAGCTGATATTTGTGTAAGTTGAAGTTTATGGAGAATAAGAGCCCATGTACAAATCCTTTGGAAAAGTCTTGGCTAAAGGTGGCAAAAATGTGAACAGCGGTTTTTGCAACAGTGTTGCTGAGGTGGATCCAAATGTAAGTGATGTTTCAGAAGGGAAGAATGAAGACCCTCAGCATTTAGGAATGCTATGAAATGAATGCTGTACTTTATGATTGAATCTGGTAGCATTTTGACTCAGGGACAGTGAAAGAATGGTGATGTATTTCTAAGTCTGGATGGTGGATGGCTTGGAGGGAAACTTGCAGGTGGTGGTATTTCCATGTATCTGTTGCCCTTATCCATCTAAATGGAAGTGGTTCTGGGTCTTTAAGGTGCCATCTAGGGATCTTTGGTGAATTTCTACAGTGCATTTGTAGATAGTGCACACTGCTGCTTTTGAGTAACATGTTCTATACCTGTACGTTGTGTCAAGCAAAAAAATAGTAATTTGAATCAACGATGCTAAATTAAGTCAATACAGCATTGAGCTGGAGGAGCACAGCAGGTCAGGCAGCACCAGAGGAGCAGGAAAGTCAATGTTTTGGGTCAGGACCCTTTATCAGGGTTCTGGTGAAGGGTCCCGACCTGAAATGTCAACTCTCCTGCTTCTGTGATGCTGCTTGACCTGCTGTGTTCGTCCAGCTCCACACTGTATTGACTCTGACTCCAGCATCTGCAGTTTTTGCTATCTCCAATACTGATTTAAGTACAGGCTTAAGTTATGCTTTATATGCAGAATAAATGGAGATGTTGTACTAAACTGCTAAGTCAGGAGACAATTTTAATTGGCTGAAATTGGCATGATTAGAGCAGTAACAGCTTCCAAGGAGGAATGCTTAGTCACAAATGTGTTGAGTAAAGGGTTATGTGAGTAATAGTTACTAAACATATGGATACAGAACTAGGTCATGATGATGTCATAATACATAAAATTGGGACTTGAGTGTGCAGGTATCCAGAGATGCCCTCTCTTACTCTTTCCAATATATAGTTGATACTTAATAAAGATTGGTGATGTTTGCTGACAATAGTGTGGACTATCTTCTATCAATTCACGGGCCCCTGATTTATGAATGTCTGACTTACAAATGCTTGTACTCATGCACACAATCTCAAAGGAGTGTAATTTTAAAGACCTAACATATGAATATTTCCTGTACTTATGGATGGCTCCTTCAGATTGTCCTGCATTGTTTCCCAACTAGCATACAAATTGAGTTGCAAGCAGACTCCAGATTGGAACCTGTTTGCAACCCAAGGATTGCCTGCAATTCAGAAAAGATCTTGCTGTTTTGCAGTGGTAAGCCAAAACACCAGCCTCGTTTAGATAGCTCACCTATTAAACGTACAAATCCAGATCTCATGATATGCAATGGACCACAATTGTCATGTTCGATGAGAACTGGTCAGTGCATAGCTGTGCGCTCTCCAAGCAGTTTATTGGCTACATAACCAAAATATTCAAAAAAAGGTTGATTTGTATATTATTGATGTAGGGCGAGGAGGAGTATCAGTGCTCCACCAAAAACATTGTGCCGCTGTTGCCCTGGACTGCTTCTGTCATTGATTGCAAAACAATGCACACTGCTTCCCTCCCCATAAGATTTATTTCTTTGCCATTTCAATGGCCTTTGGGCTGCCCGATATTTAATCAGCCTGAATCCAGCAACCAGCACCATTGCATCATTCACAGTTTGGCAACTGAATCTTTCTGGTTCTACTGAAATAGAGTTTGGATTTCAAGATGGTTCTGACTTCTTCACTCTAAAAATTGGTGGGATACTAAAGGCAAAACCAAGTAAAATCAACATTGCCCCCTTCAGTTGTCTACAATAAGTTTGCTTTCAAAATCAGACGGGGTTATTCAGTACAATATGTAGAGAATCAGGAGAATTGATTGTTCTCAGTCTGAGTGCAATACAAAAATAAGGACACCATCCTAACACAGTATGTTAACAGGAAGAATTGGCAGTAGTGAATTGCTGCCTGATTTACACCTTGTCCTATTTTCCTGTCTATTGATTTCAATGCAAAGAAATATTAGCCAGCAGACTTAATAAGCAACCAGTCTGCTTTCACCAACTTTCTATCAGTGCTGCAAATCACGAGCAGTCTTTCAGTTCTTCCAACTCTGCCTTTTTTATGCATTCTCTCCTCTCTTCATGTGATCGTCGGTCGTGAAGATTTTAGCTTCTCAAGTGCTGTGCTGTGGAACTCCTTCCCTAAACTCGTTCCCCCTCCCTTTTCTTCTTTAAGATCATCCTTACAGTGCACTATTTTGATTAAGCTGGTGACAACTTCTTTGAAAATCTCATTCTTTTATTGCTTTGTGCAGTACTGAATCACAGAATTATAGAATTGTTATAGTGCTGAAGCAGGCCATTTGGTCTATCATGCCTGTACTGGTTCTGTTACTTGGTGCCGTTCTCCTGCATTTCCTCCATATCCTTTCACACCAGTTCTATCCATGTAATCATCCAATGCCCTCATGAATGCTTCACATTGAACCTGGCTCCATTACATTTTCAGGCAGTGCATTCCATACCTTAACTACTTGCTGTGTGAAAAAGTTTTTTTCTAACGTCACCCTTGTTTCGCTTGAGATGTTCATGATACTCTGTAAGCACATTCTGTTGATGTTTGAAGTAGGTACACAGATGAAGTAAAAAACATATTAAACAGAAATACAATGCAAAAATACATCCATACACATTAGTTTTGTGTGTACGTCCGATGAAACTTCATTTCAATCTGACATTGTGCAAATATAAATTCATGTAACTAATTACTATTTCTGAGTTCGAATTCAATGAGCAATGCATTGGGACAACATCAGCATCAATTACTAATTGTTACAATAAATAATTGCCTTTCATGATTATCTATATTTCTACTTATTGTATATAAACTGCTCACAGCACCTGTAGTATTTAAAAAATGCATATTTTATGAATTAATGATCAATTCAGGAGAATTGATCTACTGACCAAATTCCCAACATATACTTTCAAAAATTTGATTCTTGGGGTATGGTGTTAACAAGGCTAACATTTATTGCCAGTCTCTATTTACACTTCAGAATGTGGTATTGAACTACTTCTTGAAACAGTGCACGCTGTGGGTCTTCCCACAGTGTTCCTCAATAAGGAAGGATTTGGACCAAATGATGATAAAGGAATGATCATGTATGTCTATGCCAGGATGGTGTGTGAAATGGAAAAGAACTTGGAGCTACACTGTTCCCACAAATCTGTAGCCCTTCTGCCACATGAAGCTTTGCTTTGAGATTGCAAATTTTCAAAATTTGCATGTCATCAGTATGATAGAAAATAAAAGATAAGCTGTTATTTCATGCTGTTTTCTTCTGTGTTGCAGCCAAATATGTGAAACTACCTTCCAAACTGCAATTCCCTCATCTCTGTTTGTTTAATCTCAGGCTGAGCTTTCTTAAAGCATCTATACTTTATGATCTTACCACTGTTTCAACACCACTGCATCTCAAATAACATATTGACCTGAAATTCCTCAACCATTACAGCAAATCCCTGCCATAACCTGGGCAAGAATGTTCCAAAAGTGCTGGAAATGAGGTCACATTTCTAGCTTGAACCCAGTTTTGTACGGTTGACTCCATGCAGGTTTGTCAAGAACAAAACCAATTGTAGGAAATGAGTGTGAAATCTACTTTTCTGGGAGATTTTATTTTCATCTTCCCAACCCATCAAAGGGCTGATTATGTTCTATGTCTGCAAAGAAGAACAATGCTGACTTTAAAAAAAAATGAAGGGGGAATGTATGAGTACATCTGCCTTTGTCAGGAGGAGAAGAAACTGAAAACTCTTGAGGACAGCTGTAGATGACCACACATTGCAACCTCTGGGAAGAGGTCAGCATGTGAGATGACTCCATCGAGGAGACACAGTGCTGCAAATTTGGGAATATTTCCTGCCCCTGGAAAGTTTGCTGGAATCACCAATGGATGCTCCTTCAGGAGAGAACACAGGCCGAGACCCACGGTGGACAGGAGAGAGCATGGGCTGAGTCCCTGGTGGAACCAGCAGTAGCAGCATAACCTTGTGCTCTGGGACCTGCAGGCATACTCCGTGAGCCCAGAACACCGTGAGCAGTGAGCCCTGGAGCAGCACATGGGAAGCAACGTGCAGGCAACGAGTCCTGGACAGAGACCAGTGTGAGGGGACAGTCCTTAGCCTTAGAACACTGTAATGTTAACCCCTTAATATTTTTAACTTATTTTCAAAACTGTAATTAAGCCCCTACTTTTATTCCTCTGCTGCATCCAAGAATTGTACCTAGGGTACTTGTACCTAAAGATGTCGCCATAAAAAGGCAGACATTGTAAAAGTTTTTCACTGTACTCCTGCAATGGAGTATACGTGACAATAAGAGAATATTGTCTATTGTATTGTAGGAGGATATGTTTTGCCAGGATCACATGCCTACAGATTTCCTTCGTGATTATGTATTTCATTGTACAATGCTGCTGTCCTTAATCATCTTGTAATGAGCAATACCACTGAAAATCTGAGTGTTGTGGAGGATCTCCTGTATAATTAGTTCATGGTAAGGCTACACTACTGTGGAAGGAACTGTGGACAATGGGACAGAGGTGACAAACCTAATCCTGAAAGAATTATGAAAACTGTTTGTATGAGTTTGTTTGGAAAGAATGAAGTATAAAAATCTTCTGATTGTTTTTTTTTTAAATTCTCCTATGCACGTTCACTCACATACCACAGTTACAAAAGAAATAAGTCTGATCTCTCTCTTGAGAAGCAACAGTTATTTATCCAGTCTATCAAATGGGTGCACTTCTCCATTTGTTTAGTGAATTTTTTTCTTATATATTTGGCAAAACATCTCTGTAACATACTTCATACTACTAAAAGACACCACTTTACACCTGTCTCCAAACTTAAATAAAGGTAGTTGTCACAGAATTTATTACCTATGCTAAGAGACTTTCCCCGCCATCCCCCATTACCTTGTGCAAAATACAATTGCAAATGAATTTATAACCATTTAGAATGCACCACAGAATACAAATGAGATTTCAAATTGAAAGTTTTAATCAGTTATGCAAAAGCCTTCTTTATTTGCTCAATACAGAACTTTGACACTGGCCCCAATAACAGCAACGATTGATGAGCAGTTAAACCTGGAAATCAAGAAGTTGCTGAAGGAATTGGGCCACTCTGCTGTTAGCTTCATGAGGGCAGCATCTTGTAACCTGGCTCCCCAGTCAAATGCATGAACAGCATAAAGTTCCCATACTTGGAATGTGTTTAAATGAACTCACAACAAAAAAGTTGTCATTTCAAGCATAAGTACCAGTTTAACAATGTAATAAGTGCTCATTACAGCCAATCAAACTCCCTAGCACTGGAAATTAGCTATTACAAATGTGGAATCTTATTTCTTCAGGTTTAATTGTGATTGGAGATATTCTTAAAAAAAAAGCGATAATGTTTAACGTTTTACTTCTACCTTGTTCTCTCTCTTATTAATTCAAACAGTTGATTTTTTTTTGTGTCTGATTTGATGTGGAATTCAGTCACTTTAGTTTGGACTTCCTTATTCATTCAGGTAGTCATTTTGCAATCCTTCCAACTGATTCATTAATTAGGTATGCATTTGCTTACCTTCTTTGCTCAGCTAGGCACATTGGAGTTTCTATGTCGCATTTTAGTAATATGCCAAATAAATATCTTGCTGGAAATGCTCAGCAAGTAAGGTAGCATCTGTGCAGTGAAAAACTGTTTTTCTCCCTAAATATGTTGCTGACTTGCTGAATATTTCCAGCATTTTTTTTCAGATTTCCAGAGCGTGCAGTATTTTGCTTTAGCATTCATGACAGGTGATGCTTATTGATTGGTAGCAGTAAGTGTAGACCACTGCCTTTATTCCAATAGCTGAAATTATTGAAAGGTTTATTAGTTTTCATTTTTTTAAATGTTTTATACAAAAGAAAGCTTACTAAAATATCACATTAAAAAATCACCCCAATCTTTAGTAATTCTGCATTGGTGGAAGAATAGGACAGGTTTGCAAACAACAAGCTTGATACACTCCAAGAAAAGACAGTGTTGTTTTTGTCAGTTAGAAAAATAAATTAGAAAGTAGTAGACCTAATAATAATAATAATATGTAAGTTTGACAATATGTTTTAATCAGTTTGTAATAGTTTTGCATAGTTTCATGAAGCCAAGTCTCAGACTTCTCAGAAAGATACAGATATGGTTAATGTAATGTTCCATTCACCAGAACATCTGGGATGCCTAGGGTGGGTTTGCCAATGCAAATCCTTTTAGCTGCTGTTAGTTGGGACTACAGTTACCATGTGGAGAAAGACAGATACCCAAAAAGCATTTTAGGCAGAAATGGCTCTTTTTTTAAAAGAATAAATCAGTCTTATACCATATTACATAATAGCTCGTTAGATTAATCTAAAATGGACAGTTTTCTTTTGAGACGTGTGAAACTTAAGAGTAAGTATACATTGCTTCGCTAGCTATCTGCTGTTAACGCTAAGAATAACACTTCTGGTACCGGTTAGGACACTCGGGCAGCTGGTTAGTTACGACCAACAAGAGTTCTTTAGTGGTGGAGCTTATCTTGTGGTCTCAGGTCTTAATTTATACAAAATAGGTCTTAATAAAAAAGTGTTGATAGAGCTAATTTAAAGAAGCATTGTATCAATCAGTTTAATCGGTATTTTGTACATAATGCATTTTTCAAAAACGTCTTTATTCAGTTCAACTCAATAGAGAATGCAAGGTGGTAATTAAAACGATTTTCAATTTTGCAAAGTTAGAGCATTGTTGTCTCACTTTCACTCTTTAATGGTGGCAATAATTTGCTGATTTATGTTCTTTGGTCATAAGCATTTTGAAATTTTATGATTCGTTATTTTTGTGCCTGCATTCAGTTGTTGATTAGTGTTTTATGTTTTTTCTTGGCTAGTCATAGAATCATACAGCATAGAAACAGGCCCTTATATATATCTATGTCTATAATGACCAACAAACATCAAACTACATTAACTCCATTTACCCGCACTTGATTCAAGACTATGCCTTGGAATTTCAAGCATTCATCCAGATGCATCTTAAATGTTGAGATCTGCCTCCACCATTCTCAGACAGCACGTTCCATTTCTCTGCCATCATCTGGGTGAAAAAAATTCACTCAGACCTCAGCTAAACCACTTTCTCCTCACCTTAAACTTATTCCCTTTGGTTTAGACATGTTACCATGGGGAAGAGATTCTCATGAGCTACTCTGTCTATACCTCCCCTAATTTTGTATATGTCAGTCAGATCTCCCCAGCCTACCCAGTGTGAAATAACTCCACAGAGGTTGGTATCCCGTCACCAAGTCCCCCTTTATTTAACGTGGAAAGTCCTTGACTCTGGCACTGTCTAATCAGAGTCAGCAAACTCTGACACTCCTCTTTTTATCTGACAGCCAGGGCTCCCTGATTGGACCAGATTAAAAGCCCCAGTCAGGGAAACCATATTCCTGGCTGACTTTGTTAACATTACTACATCCGTTCCCCCTCTGAGTCAGAGGACGTAGGTCGGTCCTTTCTCTTGGAGAGCCTCCTGGGACAATTTAGCCTGGATCAGGATCCTCTGACTCAGTGTCTGATACGAGCAAAAATACGTGTAAAACATAGGAGCTCACCTCTTGTGCCAGGAATACCTCGGTGGAAATTCACTTTCTTCTTCCACCAGCATAAGCGTTGATGTGATCCGTCATGTCTGTCTCGGATTCAGAAATCTCATCAATGCTTAATGGAGAGGGTTCTGGGAGCCTTTCTGACAGTTCAGAGGAACAGGGCACTTTTCAGTCCCGTACCATTTGCATGTTCACGACTTTCAGTTGGTCCATGTGCTTGTTCAGGACCATCGCACTGATCCAAACTTTATGTGTTACTGGTCCTGACTTCGCATCAACCATATCTGTTACCAATGGAGGGCTATTTCTGCCACTCTTGCACCAAACTTCATCCACTATACTAAACTGTCTCTCGAGCTTAGCGGAGTCTTTGGTTCAGCACTGGTATTCCTGATGCCATTTCACCCTCTGGAAAGATCAGATTTCATCAGATTTAATGCGAAGTCTTCCTCCCAGTAACAATTCTACTGGTGCAATCCCTGTAGTTGCATGTGGGGTGGTCCTATAATCAAATAAGAGCTGAACAGCTTGGTATCCAGTGAGGCTGTAGGGCTGTTTCTTCAAGCCAGCCTTTAAAATTTGGACTGCTGTTTTTGCCAGGCCATTGGATGATGCGTGGTATGGAGCTGTCGTTATATGACGAATCCCAATGGACTTTAGAAACTGCTCAAATTCCCTATTGGTAAACAATAGCTCACTATATGCGACCAAAACATCCGCAAGTCCATGTGTTGAAAAAATGCGTACAGTTTATCTGTCGTTGTCCCTGTGTTTGACTAATGAACTCTGCACGCCCAACCACTTTGAGTGGGAGGCTACAATAATCAATGTGTAACCGAGTCGAAGGTTTACCCAGCCATTGCCTCAGATATGGGGGAGCTGCTGATAGTAATTTTTGGCCTTGTTGGCACTCTGGGCATTGCCCCAACAATGCGGTTATGTCTGCAACCAAGCCTGGCCACCAGACATAACTTCTCACCAGGATCTTCATTTTGGAGACCCTGGTGGAGTTCAGCTAGCATCTGGCAGCGACCATTGCTCAAGACAATCACTCTTACTCCCCATAACAAAATGCCATCCTCTACTGGGAGCTGATCCCTCTGGACCCAAAAAAGGTTTCAATTCTGGTTGTGATGGTCCTTTGGTTCTTCCCATCACCACCAATTGTTTCTGTTTTGACAGGACTGGATTTTTCTGCATCCAAAATCTGATATTGTCAGCTGTGACAGTAAATGTGTCCAGAAAATTTAAAACCATTACAGACTGTTCCATTGATGGTACCATTAGAGGTCTGTCTGCCAGTGGGAGGTGTTCCAATGCATCCACATTCACTACTCGGCCTCCCAGAGTGTGTTCCAAATTGTAATTATAGGCATTTAGGATTAGAGCCCACCACTGAATTCAGCCTGAAACTATGGGCGGAACTTCCTTGTCCTCTTGAAGTAGATCTGGTAGGGGTTTGTGGTCTGTTATTATCACAAATTTTCATCCATAAAGGTATTAATGGAACATTCTGACTCCAAATATGTCTGCTAACTCTTCTTTCTCTATCCGGGAGTATTTATGCCTTGCATTAAGCAAGGTCCTGGATACACATGCAATTGAGCATTCCTCTCCATTGAGCTATTTATGAGCTAATAGCACTCCGATGCTGTATGGGGAGACATTGCATGTCGCACCAGATCGCACTTGGGGTCATACCTTAGAGGATGATAGCTGTTTCTTCATTTCACTGAAAGCTTTGGCTTGGCTGTGTGACAACTTCCAAGGCTAACTCTTTTTTAAGAGTTGTTGCAAAAGTGCCTGGATGGAGACCAAGTTATGTATGAACTTTCCATAATAATTCACCAGCCCAAGAAATGAGCTATGCTCCTGAACATACGTGGGAGCCAGGGCACCTTTGCCCTCACTTTATCTTCCAATGGCTGTAATCCAGTCTTGTCAACTCTGTAGCCCAAAAAGTCACTTGGGGTGCCTGGAATGCACATCTTTCCCTTCTTAGGCATACACCCACCTTGGAAAAATGTCTACAGATGATGTTCCAGTTCCCTAACTATTCCTTATTAATCTTCCCTGTTGTTTGGATGTCATCTAAATAAATGGCAACCTGACATAGACCATGCAAAATGTTCTCCATCTGCTGAAAAAGTGAACAGGCTGATAATACCCCAAATGAAAGTCTCATAACTTACTTCTGGGAATCCTCATCCAGACCCAATTGCAAGTAAGCTTGACTCATGTCCAGCTTCGTGAAAGATAGCGGCCCCTGCCAGCTTTGCGTTTAAATCCTTTATCTGAGAGTTTGAGTACTTATCCAGCTACCAAAAGTGATTTACTGTTTGTTTAAAATCCCCACAAAGGTGAACCAACCCTTTGAAATCTGACGGGTCTCTAAGCATCTCATTAAGGGAAAACCAAAGTCACAAGCCTCTGCCAGTTATCTTTACCTAGCCAAAAATCCTGACATGGATTCCCCTGGTACTAAATTGCTGAGTTAAAAAGATAGTGTCCCAGAATTTGTGGAGGCTTGGGGTTGTAACATTCCTTAACTAAATCTGTCAACTCTTGAAAGGTTTTTGTATCTGGTGCCTCAGAGAAAGTTAGGATCCTAATAACCGAAACAGCTATGGGTCCAAAAACTGTTAGGAGAATTACTCGTTGCTTTTCATCTACCCCAATGTTGTTTGCTTGGAAAAAATAACACATTCTTTCTCGATATGGGCTCAGTTTTTGACAACAGGTTTAATGAGTCAAGCTTCCCAAATATTTGCATGATGCCAGAAATGCTTACCTCAACTCAAAGACAACTATTGTGAGTTAATTTCTTCCAGAATGTACTCCACTCTCGTCAGAACCTCTGACACTCCTGTTTTTATCAATCAGCCCTGATTGGACCAGATTAACAGCCCCAATCAGGGAACTCACATTTTATGAGGTCCAGCTGGCTGACCTTGTTACAATCACTCCCCAGTTTTTCCTACACTTTCTTGTCTCAGGCTACACTCTGGTGAATCTCCTGTGCACATCCTCTGGGGCAATCACATCCTCCCACTAGTGTGACAACCATAATTGCACACTGTATTACATCTGAAGCCTAACCAATCTTTTCTCAAGTTGTAACAAGACTTCTTTGCTCCTTTATTTGATGTCCTGGCTAATAAAGGCAAGTGTTGCATATGCCTTCACCACCCTGTTTACCTGTGCTGACACCTTCTACGGGATCTATGGACATGTACAACAAGGTTGCTTTGTTACTCAGCATCCTAGGGTCCTACCATTCATTGTGTATGACCTTCTCGTATTAGATTTCACAAATTGCATCACCTTTAACATACTGGGGATTAAATTCCACCTGTCCTTGCTCTGTCCAATTTACTAGCTGATCAATAACAGACCGTAGTCTGAGATTGTTCTCCTCACTAACAACACCACTACTGATTTCTGTCATCCCTAAATGTACTAATTAAACCTTCTACATTCACATCCAAGTCATTAATTTAAATAACAAATAGCGAAAATTCCAGCACTGAACCCAATGTACTGGTCATAGGCTTCCAATTATAAGACCAACCCTCCACCATCACCCTTTGCCTCCTATTTGTAAGCCAGCTTTGGGTCCAGCTTGCCAACCTGCCTTGGATGCCCTGGGCTCTTACCTTTAGGACCAGCCTTCTTTGTGGGACCTTGTCAAAGACCTTACTGAAGTCCATGTAAACCACAACAACTGCACTATCAATGTATTTATACACCTTTTTGAAAAGCTCAATTAAATTAGTCAGACAAGCTCGCTCTCTAACAAATTCATGCTGACTATCCCTGGTTAACCTTCGCCTTTCCTAGTGATTAAACCTGTCCTTCAGAATTTTTTCCAATAATTTCTCCACCACTGATGTCAGACTAACTGGTCTGTAATTACCTGGCCTATCCCTGCTGCTCTTTTTGAATAAAGGGACCACATTAACTTTCGTCTAGTCATCTGACACTTCATCTGTGGCTAGCAAGGTATTCACTAGGGCAACAGCAATATCATCCCTTGCCTCCCATAGAAGCCTGGGAAACATTTCATCAGGCCCTAGGGATTTGTGTGCCTGTATGTACATTAAATTTTCTAATACCTCCTCCTTATCCATCCTAACATGTTCTAGAACCTCAACATCCTAACTGAAATACCCAGCTACAATGTTCTTATCCTCTGGGAATACATATTAGACCTCAGCCACATCCACTGGCTCCACACACGGATTGCCGCTTTAATCTTTAATAAGCCTCACTCCTTCCCTGGTAATCCTCTTACTCTCAATATTCTTATAAAACAACCTTGGTGTTTTTCTTGATCCCATTTTCCATAGATATTTCATGGCTCCTCCTTGTCTTCCTAATTTCCTTTTTAAGCAACCTCCTACACTCTATACTTTTGAACTGTTTTTGATGCACTGCACCTGATATAAGCTTTCTAAATTTTCTTTACCAAACACTCAAAATAGTTTGACATCCAGGGCTCCCTGGATCTGCTGCCCTTCCCCTTCACTCTTAGAGGAACATGCTGGTCATGAATTCTCATTATACTATTTTTTTAAAAAATCCCACTTTTCAAATATAGACTTACTGACATATAGTAGCTCCCTTTCTTTGTCTGCCAGATCCTGTCTAATGATATTCAAACTGGCCTTCCTCCACTTTGGACACTTAATTTCTGCACTATTCTTATCCCTTTCCATGATGACTTTGAAACTTGCACAGTTATGATCACTATCCCCAAAACGTTCACCCACTGAAACTTTAACCACTTGATTGGCTTAATTCTGTAGGATTAGGTCAAGCACTGCCCTATCTACATATTGACATAAGAAGCTCTCCTGGATGCACTTTAAAAATCCACCTCGATTAATGCTTTCATACTAAACAATTCCAGTTAATGTTAGGAAAGTTGAAGTCCCCTACAACTATAGTTGATGTTTCGGGTCAACTTTCCTGCTCCTCTGATGCTGCCTGGCCTGCTGTGTTCCTTCAGCTCCACACTGTGTTATCCCTGACTCCAGCATCTGCAGTTCTAGCTATCCCTACGACCATAGCCTTGTTTCTCTCACACCTTTCCATGATTTTACTTCCATATGTGCTTCACTATCTCCTTTTTACTGTTGGAAGGAAGAAATGAATGCAAGCCTTTAATATACTAAACCTATTCCTGCCAAATGTTTATATAATCTGAGCTGGCACATCACAGCATTATTGAAGCAATGTGACACAGTTTATAATTCTGTTTTTCATATTATTTTAACCAGCTTTTTTTGCCCTTCCAGATGGACACAAAAGAGACTGTGTCGTTATTTGAAGAAATGCAAGGGAATCCTGGTGTTCAGGCCAAAATGTATCCCTCAATTTACGCTCACTAAAACAGGTTATAATTTGTAATATTTGCATCTTATGTGTAAATTAGATGCCATGTTTGCCTATATTGAGACATTGAGGAACCCTCAACAGTACTTCATTGCATAGGAATTTCTTTAGTTCCTTCCGAGGTTGCGAAAAGGGAGTATTTACATGTAAGTTCTCTCTTTATATGCATTTTGAAACATTAACAAACTTTCACATCCTTTGAACCCATCTACCTGAGGGAGTTTAAAGCTGTAAAACTCCACAATAATTCATAAAACCTGGATGAATTTATTAAATTCTGAAGTCACTGATACAAATTGGCTGAACTCATAATTCTGATGGCATTTCATTACAAGTCCCTAAGGCTCTGGTTGAAAATCAAGGTTGTGTGGATATGATATACAAATCCTGCTGAGTTGTTCCAGAAAAAGAATATATTACAGTTTTTACTCACTGGCATGCTAATTTTCAAATGCAGAGTCTAAGAACATAGATCAGAAATGGATCAATTTTCAAAACTCTTACTTATATGTCTGGGAGATAATGGGTAGATATTTCTTCCTCAATGGATTCTGAATGGGAGCAAAAAATCAGTCAAGATAACTTTAACTGCCAGGTAATGGACATTTATAACATTTCATTTGCATCTTCAGATTTTGTCAAATGTTCTGAAAAGATTAAAGAGGAACTTTGCGTAGATTCACTTTTAAAAGTTTTGCCTCGTTATATTCAGCCTCCTTCAGAGATTAAATCAGTCAGCTCAAGCACACAATATTACAGACACTGGGCAATCTATGGAAGGGGACAAAACCAATGAAATAAATGGGGGATAAAATTGGTCTTAGACCAGAGTATAAAAGGATGGATAGCAAATTGACAACTTATTTCATAGCCAGCCAATTTTCTGTTCCATTGAAAATCAGACCTTGTGTAAAGCAGGTTGCCAATTTGCTGTTGCAAAAAGCAGCTTTCACATCAATGGTCATTTCTTGTTTCATGCTTGTTATGCTATACCGTACCAAAGTCGACAGCTTCATTGTATAAAAATGAAAACACTTAATGGTCACTCGTGATCCACTTGGCAGTTCCTTCATGTATATGCCTTTGGAAGACCCATTGTGTGTATTTATGTTGCAATGACTATTGCATTTTGAAATTTCAATCAGACAATAGGCAGCATAAATAAATGTGTGTCAAAAATATTCTTTCAAAAGCAGTGAAAAGTCAACTTAAATGGAATAAAAATCTGTGCTAAGTCCACAATGCAAAAGGATGGGCAAAAACTCTAAGCAGCATACAGGATGTTGTTGAACCAACTTAAAAGCAACATTGAAGATCAAAAGAAAGTCTTAAATAAGGAAAATAGTGAAGGTCTTATGCATAATAATTTTCAAAAACATTGACTAGCTCTGATTTCTGTAGTATGTCAACTATGCTGAGTATTTTGGACATGACAGCTACACTCTGACCATTTCTTCCTTAAAATGGCAATTAGAGACCTAAGTATCACATAGGGCCCAGATTTTCATTGTAAAATTGAGTCTACCACTTCATTCAGGCATACAATTAGCAGCCTTGTGGATTCTGCCGTGACTAATCACTGAGATTAATGGGGCAGTAAGGCATGCCATATTCAGGCTGTTACATTGACTGCACACACATCGCATTGAAGACACATTTTGTGAACTCTGCCCTATACTTGAACTGAAAGGGATTCTACTCCTTCAATGACCAGCTTTTGTGTCATGATAGACAGCACATCATTGAGGTCAATACCTGACTTTGTGGTAGCTGTCATGATGTGTTCATTCTGCAGTAATACAGTGTGCTAGCTGTATATCAGCCATCGCAGCAATCCAAAGGGTGATTATTCTGCAAGAAGGGATATTTGCTGACATGGCTGGTGACTCTATTGCATAACCTATGCAGACATGCTCAGCACACATACAGTGAAAGCAATGATACCACATGAAATGTGACCAAGCAGATTACCGGCAGGCTGAAATAGTACTTCCACTGTCTGACTTCTCTGGAGGAGCAGGTATCTAGATTTGTGCCGGTCTGCTGCTTGTTGCACGGTATAACCATAATGAACACGCAACCCTTGCCACCAGACATACAACAAGCAGCTGAAGAGGTGGGACAAGCATTAAAAAACAGGAGGATTGGGTCCACGTGTAAAGAGGGTGACAAAAAGAAATAAAATCACAGTTGGGGGATCTCTGAAAAGGGAACAGAATGAAAAGCTGGAAGTACACAGCAGGTATGTCAGCACCTGCAAAAGAAAATGACAGGTTAATGTTCTGGGTGAATTTCTTTCACAGTGAGCAGTGTGGAAAGATTTAAAAAGGAGAAGATGTAAAATACATGAAAGCTGTAATTTATATTATCTTAAATGTCAGAACTAAGATACTTCAAATTATGGCAAGAATAATAACCAGAGACATAAATTGGTGTGCACCCAATTTTTAACAGATGTTAGGAACAGAAGCAAAAAAAAGGTTGAAATTATTCAAAATTAAGTGAGATGATAGGATAGTTAATATTCTAGTTGTAAATCTTTGATGTATTGAAGGTCTTTTCATTTCCTTGGCTTTTCTTGCATTCTATTGATGTTATTTAGGATTTAACCACTATAACTCAAGTATTTTCCAACTTCTGCACCACTGGCTGCTAAATCTACTTTTGAGTACCACTAACCTGACCAGAATCTCCTTGATATTCTCCAGTTTTCTGCCTGGTTCTTTACAGCAGAAAGAAATGTCCACGTTTTCGATCAACCAACCTCCTACTGACTCCTTGTTATACTTTTGTTTTCCTTTTTCACCTTTCCTACACTGTCTTGTGGAATCGTAGAGGTTTTACAGCAAAGATAAAAGGCTCTTCAGGTCGCTCAATCTATAGCAGTTAAAAACAAGCACCTAATTATTCTAATCTCATTTTCCTGACTTGGTCCATTGCCTTGTATGCAGTGACATCACAAGTACACGTCTAAATCCTTCTCATATATTCTGAGGGTTTCTGTCTCTGCCACAGTTAGAGATAGTGAATTTCAGATTCCCACTACTCTCTGGATGAAAAAGCTTTCTTCCCATTCCCTTTAAAACTTCTGCCCCATCCCTTAAATCAATGCCCCCCTAGTCATTGTTCCCTCTGCCAAGGGGAAAGGTTCCTTCCGATCTCATTAGTGATGTTCTTTTCCACATCATTTGCACTTCATGCTGACTGACTGTAGATGGGTTCAAGTGATGGTCAAAGCTGATTTGCACCATGCCATTGCACCTTGTACATATAACACTGGCATCTCAATGATGCAGAAGATACCAGTGACAACTTATAAAAAGATGTGTGCTGGCCAAAAACAACCCATAACTTGTATAACTTGCAAGGGTGCTGTGAGATGCTGAGACGATTGTTTCATCATCTCATAAATATTATGATGGACTGTACTGAATTCAATGATTAGTTTTAAGGTTGGTGTGGGTCTGGGGTGGGAAGGAGGTTGGCGTGCAGCCGACACTGCTTTTTCGATGTAATGCATTGCTCAGTCAGTCGGTGTGGCACCTTCATCAAGTTGGTGAACATGTTGAAGTTGAAGCTGAATGAGTGATAGACACAGGGTGCAGCATGTCTCACTATGTAGAGGAGTGTGTGCAGCCCTCATCTGCAGGTCATGCCTCTATCGACTGTTCCGAAAGCATTGAATCTGTTTTTCTCCTCATCTTTCCAACGTTTGTCATGACCAGCAAGAGTCATGTGTCTCATCAGTACCTGCAGGTGGGACATTGGTTGCTGAGGCTGCCTTCCTAAGAATGTGAAGCAGGACTGGGGCTGATGCAAGCTCAGGAGCAGCAGGAGGCTGTCACAGAGGCTGAGAGTATCTTGTAACAATGGCATCGTTCTCTGCCCTGATGTGTTTGTGGGTGCACAACTGAGAGATGCCACCTGTTGGTCTCTGGAAGGAGCCTGTCGCACCATATCCAGCTGAGACAGAGGTTGCAGCTGCAAAGCCTCCAAAGATGAACGTGCTCGTCAAGAGTTTTTCTTGCTGACTCCATATCCAGGGGATGAGCAAGGCGTGTTACTGATGCAGGCTCTGTATTTCTTGGGTAACTGTATTGGAACTATGCTGGTACCTGAGTCCTACAAGTGTGGGACGCTATCGTTGCCAGATGGCTAAAGGTGACAGCTGTACTTAACTTCAATGTGACAGGCTCTTTCCAGAGACCAACAGGTGGCATCTCTCAGTTGTGCACCCACAAACACATCAGGGCAGTGACCAATGTCATTGTTGCAAGATCACAGCAGATCATTAACTTGCCTGATGACAAAGTCAGTGCTGCAGCCTGGGCAGTAGGGTTGGATAATATAGCTGGCTTCCCCCAGGTACAGGGTGCTTAGTAGGTCACATGGCACTGAAAAGGCATTATCACAACACCATCGGATTCATCAATAGGAAATGGTTCCATTCCATTAATATCCAGATGACCTAAGATTACTGCTACCATGTCCTGGAGTGTGAGTCCACTACCCTGGCAGCTGCTACAACTCTTACATGTTGGAGTGTTCTCAGATACCTGACACATTTAAAGATCCAGGTGCCTAACCAGGTTGATTACTGGGGAACAAGGTCTGCCCACTGCTACCATGGCTCATGACACCATTATGCAAGCCCCTAAATGCAGACTGCAGATACAACACCACCCATAATTCTACTAGGGCCATGATGGAACAGGAAATAGGGCGACTGAAGATGCATTTCTGCTACTTGGACCAGCCTGGGGCTGCCCCTCCAGTATATTTCAGAGTGTGCTGCATTATCAGAGTGTGATGTGTTGTGTACATTTGGAACAGGCAATTAGGCCATGTGAAATATACTGAGGAACTGGGAGAATCTTCAAGAAGTGGGATAAGGACATTGAGATGGTGAAAACTCTCCTTCTGCAATGACAGCTTAGGTGCTTCAAGTGCTATAAGCCAGACAGGATCAAGTGTCATCTGGTTCCAGTAGATGTCAGCTGGGTGCAGAAGACCAACATGCTCATTGTGCTAGCATTTTGCTTGCATTGTGTGGGAGCAAACTGCAGCCTCTATTCCTTTTGTTTATGCTTGCTTTTGCTGTTTGTAAATAAAAGTCCATCTTTGAAACTGATTGCTCTCCTGTTTGATGTTCCCCTACTGGATAGTGATGAGATGAATGCATAGTAGGCAGTGAGGGACAGAGAGGCAGTAACCTAGAAAGGGTTAAAGGGTGTTACATGAGACGTAGCTAAAGAAAGGTAAAGTCTATGGCCTGGTGGTTAAATATCAAGTAGGGAAAGAGAATAGGGTGATAAGTGTGACAGAGTATCAGCCATGCCAACTATGTGTCGTGACCAGCATAGGTTTGTGGCTGTTGTGCTATTATGTTGCCAGTTAGGGGCAACGCTGAATTACCATCACTTATCCATGTGCATAATGGCCTCTTAGAGATGGTCTTTTGGCAGATATTAAGTCAGTGATGAGTTGTTCAAGGAATGACGTGTCATTGGATGTGGGTAGAATTAGGTGAGAGCAGCACCATTGAGGTAGGCAGATAGTGAATGAGGTGAGATTGTAAAGATATGGCAAGAGTTCTCACTGGGCCTCATGGAGTGAAATTGTCCATGAAATCCAACAAAACTGTTACTTTGCCAATAAAAACCATAATATGTAATACTGCATCAGACTTCTGTTTTACACTTTTGGATCCTGTTTAACTACAACATTCATTTAGTTGAATTACAGTAAATTTACAGTACCTATCTGGCTATTCAGCCCAATTGATGTATATTCATGCTCATGTTTGACATGATCCTTCTGCCACCCTAATTTATGTAATCCTGTCAACACACACTACTGTCTTTTTCTTTCTCATGTACTTATCTAGCTTCCTGTTCAGTGAACCTATGTTATTTGCTTCAGCTACTTCAATATGGTTATAACTTCAAGGTTTTAACCACTCTCTGGATGAAGATGTTTCTCCTGAATTCTTTAGTGGATTAATTAGTGATTATCTTCCATTTATGACACCTACCTTTTATCCTACAGTTATACACCCACTGCTTTACTGCCAGTTCTTTCTCTTCGGAAATTCTTACAGGTGATCTGCCCAGCTATTAGTTCGACCACAAATAAGTCTTGCGGATTCATTAAGTTCCCTGTTCACATGAACCTGACACTCCAACATCATTGTCCATTGGTTCAGAACATAAATTCTTTCTGACCTCTACAACACTGTCTGCAGCAAACCGACCACTATACACAAAGATCATGGGCCTTATTTCACATGTTGCTTCCGTGCTCTGAATAGGATGTAAGGTCATGTACATATGTACATCATATTGTAAATAAAATGTAAGAACTCATTCATATGAAATCCCTCTGAAGCCATATTAATGAAGATATTGACCTAATTCACATCTTTGTGAAAATGAGGACTGAAATAATTTTATATGAGTACATTACCACATTCATTATTAAAAAATCATAGCATGATTTTTATAGGGCTCCAAGTTAAAGAGTAGTGACAATGACATGAAAACTACCTTGAACTATTACTTTTTTATTGATGGGTTGAAGGGATAGCTGGAATTTAACAAGGAATTACTGAATTATTTACCAGCGCTAACCTTCCTCTCAAAGGCGAATTTTTCCGTCTTTAGAATTTAATGCTTCTGTCAATCAAACTGGTGGGTGCACCTCTAGTCAGATTTTCTCTTAAAATCTCAATTATCTCATTAGGCTGTTCTGTATAATCATAGCTCATGATAACTGTGTGGTTCTCCAGGAAATGATCTGAACACTAAAATAATGAGGACTTTTCACAGACTAGAGTAACAATTGAGAATACCACTGGAATGTTGAATGGATTTTAAATGCCTTGATCATTTTGGATACATTTTGCTTTACTAAGAATAGTTTGTGATTCCTACACTTTTAATGCTAGAATTTTGCTTCTGCTACATGCTGGTTGTTGTGGTAATAGTTCTGCATCACAGTAATAACCTTCAGGACTAAGGTGATCCTCTTTTCTGACATAGACCTATTGCACACTGTGCCTTACTTGCTACAAAACTAAATATACTGTGGTTACTGTAAATGTTAAATAAAACAGAAGAAAGCTCAGTACTCAGCAGGTCAGATTCATCTCTGGAGAGACAGAAACAGAGTTAATGCTTCAACTGATGTATTTTCATCAAAACTAGGCAAAGGATCTTTGTTATCTGATCACAAGAGGTATAGCAGATACACTGGATCCAGCAGGTAGGTCAAAAAGCATTTACATCCTGGCTCAAGAATCCTTACATCCAGTTAGGCCCCAACCTTTGCGGTTCCTGGGTGTCCTGGCACATTTGAAGGTCCAGGTGTCTGACAGGGTTGGTTACTGAGGATAAGATATATCCATTGCAACCATGACTCTGACACCATTACACAAAGTATCTAAATTGTCAACCCATCTTTTGGAAATGATTATTTCTCCATCCCCCATTACTGCATCTGTTAGAAATGGAAGTGGTTGAGTTGGAGGTCAACTGGGATTTAAATTCAGATACTTAAAATGTTGATCTCCCTTAATGCCACCCATTTTTGCAGGCCAAAGTTCCCCTTCAGTATCTCTGTTGCAATTTCTTGAATTGCCTCCACAGAGGCTGGTATCCCATCACCAAGTCACCCTTTATTTACACGTGGAGAGTCCTTGACACTGATCCAGCTTCCTCAGAGCCAGCTCTCAGAGTGAACAGAACCTGTGACACTCCTGTTTATATCTGTCAGCCAGGGCTTCCTGATTGGACCAGATTATCAGCCCCAATCAGGGAACTCATATTCCATAAGATCCACCTGGCTGACTTCATTACATTCACTACATGTCTGGTGTTTGATAACATTCATATATTTTTACGCATTTTATATATACAAGTGGAATAACTATACCATTGGATAAATAGTATTATATGAAGTGTATCTAGAAATGACCAACTATATGAAGATGAAATGGGTCAACAACAATCCTTAGGAAAAGACCTAATGAAGTTTAAGAGAGAGAGGAAATTACCTTTAATGGATAGCCTGGTTTGAAGGATTTTTCAAGTATGAGGGTCAGTTCTCACCAATTTATATGTTGCAGATTTTTAAGTCTGATTGAAAATAAGTGGAAAACTTCAACAAAGGTAATTTCTTCAAATCAATGGGCAAGATTTTCTGGTTGATGGGTTTTCATGTGGAAAATCTGAAGAGTCATCAGAGAATGCATCCTCAGGGATCAAGCAGATCCACACTCATTGAACACTTTGGGGAGCATTAATTTGGAGCAAAGTACATGTGTTGGAGCACTAATTAATAATCGGTTTCCTCTGAGCGCTCCAGTTTTCTCCCACAGTCCAAAGGTATGCAGGTTAGTTGGACTGGCCATGGAAAATGCAGGATTACAGGGATGGGGGGTTGGTGGTGGTGGATCTGTGTGGGATATTCTTTGGAGGGTTAGTGTGGACTTAATGGACCGAGTGGCCTGCTTCCACACTGTAGGAATTCTATGATTCTATGAACTGGCCTGGAAACAGGATTTTCACACTTGAAAATGCTCTTGGACATCCATAACTTACTGGCCTGTGGGCCTTAGAGCTGGAAAATGGGATTTGAAAGCAAAATACTCTTTTTTTCAATTAGCATGTCATCCTATGCAGGAAATTGTTCTATGGGCTGGATTGAATGTGATCCCATTGGCCTTTATTTCTTGTGAGAGTGGGGGTCGATCATGTAATATTACTGAGGTGACAGGCCAACTATTTTCCCATCCACCCCCACTAGCTGAGCAGGAACTAGAAATTGCAGCATGCCTTTAAAGATATAATTAATGATCAATTAGGCTTTTTAGTAAACTGAATGGATGGGCCAAAAATGGCTGGCATAAGCCAGTGTGTGGAAGTGGACAGGATCATTTTTATGATCTTGCTAACAAAGGTATCACCTTATTTTGGGAAGTGCCCCTCACGCACTATTCACACCCCATGCCCCAAAGATTTCACCCTCTCCTTGTTTACCAGATTGTCTGGCATCCTCTTTGATTAGCTGGCCTCTCACCGAGGGGCAGAAGTCCCACTCTCCACCAAATTTGCCTGCGGTAGTGGGTTTGGGGTGTGGGCTTATTCCAGACAACTTGACTTTTAGCTGACTTTCCTTCCGAGCAGGGGAAGAGAGGATGCAATTCCGACTACTCCTTAAAATAGAATCCTATCTTTCAATGATTCTAAACCTAAATTTTGCCCAGAAATGCCATGTATTCTGAAATTATCACGATAAGTAGTGTGTTAGTTCAAAATATTACAATTAACTTTACATAAAAAGTGACAGATTATATTCATAATTTTACTCATTAGGAATAATTATCAAATGTTATAGTACTGTATCAACCATAATTATCAAATATTTGTGTTCATTTGTTAATAAATTAATAATAAGACCTCATTAGACATAATCTATTGCTTATCTTTTTCTTTCCCTTGTAAAAATATGGCTCATGTATTGGATCTTATTCTATCCTCATGGGAGCAATGGATTTTAAACGGGATTGATAGGTTGATGGACCCATATATGTCTGTTATATTTTATAATACCTAACTTAAATCCAGGATCATAAATCTGTCTCTAATTTGGCACTCAGTGGTGGCAATCCCATTCAGAAGAGCCTCCGATTGGCTGATGTGACAATGTCATCTTTGTTTCATAGATTATTCTGAAATGAAGTCAAGACATAAAATCCTTGAACAGATTAGAATGAAGATTTATGGGACAGTTTTCCAATTAGCTTTACCAGTTGTGTCAGCATCAGTTCAAGCAAGCGAGACTCAGGAAATAAGGCAAACAGCCCTTAGGCCTAATTCTAACATTGCACAATTTTCTGGTTGGCAGGATTTGAGCCTTAAGAATGTACTTTTTTTCACAAAATGTACAGAAACCTCTTTGAGGGATAAGAGTTATGCAAATGAATTAAAATAACTGCAAGGTTCAAATTCCAGGCTTGCCTGACATGAATGCCCTGCCCATTTTCTAAGGTCATATAAAATGTCTGTACGTAGTGGCGCATGAGGCCAATATCTACAGTCCTGATGCAGGCTTCTAGATTACTTTCAATGACACTGTTTTCTTGATTATTTGCCTTTTTGTTTTCATTTTCTGTTTCATTTCTCCCACATCTTGCCAGGTTCTTTGTACTGGAAGCAGCAGTTATGGCTGAAGCAATTTGAAAGTCATTGTCATAGAGTCCTAAAGGTCTACAGTATGGAAGAAGACCAGCTCATTGATTCTGTGCTGGTCAAAAATATCTTAACTATTCTAATCCCATTTTCCATGCACTTGGTCTATTGTTTTGTATGCCTTAGCATCAAAATACTTCTGAAATATAATGAGGGTTTCTGCCTCCACCTTCCTTACAGACAGATTCCCCATGCCCTCTGGGTGAATTTTTTTACCCTTCAGCCCCTTACCTTAAAAAAGCTAATGATAGGAATTCCCCTTGGTGTCCCTCAGAGTGTGAAGGATCAGTCAGCTCTGTTTACACCAGAGGCAACTTCCCAAAGTACACAGACCAAAATAATTGCCTTTACAGCAAACTAATAACAATAATAATTGCAGGTCCAGAGGATCCTTGCCACAAAACGCAAGAGTAAAGAGAAGAGAAAAGAAAGAGGGAGAGAAAGAGAGAGGCGGTTTAAGGGATATAGGTGATATCTATCAAAAAGAACTAGAATAAGAAGATAACAGTGTAAGTTATAAAAAACATTTACAGGAAGAAAAAAATGCAGGCACTAGTCAGCCACGTGGTCAGTCTGTGGTCTTTTCAGCTTAGCTCTTGCTCCTGCAGCTTCAGTCTACATCATTTGCCTTGCTTCAATGCTAGCTAACCCATTGTTCTGCAGAGCTGTCCATTCAGTGGTGCAGTGCAATCCCTTCCCAGCTACTGAGATCAAAACCGATGATTTTCAAGTAGGCATTTAGGGTATCTTTGGGACATTACCACTGGGCATCCTGTGATCTTTGTGACCAGTTGTGAGGTAGGGGTAAAGATCACATTTCAGAAGGTGATTATTCACCTTCTAACTCTCTGGTGGAGTATCTGTATAACGGCACACCTAACTCTAACCCTAATGTCGTGGCCTTCCCAGCCCAGATGTCTTTATGTGCAGGATGCATGTTTCCGGCCAGATGCTCATGTTTAAACTACCATCAACTGGATATGTCGAGGAATGCGTGCCATCACACACATGCACCAGCAGACAGGTAGAATAGTAATTCTGTTCTCTTCCAGGCAAACCTTCAGGCAGCAATCTAGGATAAAGATAATAGGAGAGGCAAGATCAGCCATTGAAAATGTCAGTAAACTTACTGCATTTTTTAAGATGCAATGTATGCTAGGATCAGAAATTTTGACATTTTCTGCATAACTAACCTTGGTATGGTCAATTTGAAAACTATTTATGCCACCACTGATTGCCTGAATTACATTGTTATATTTCCTAATACTCTTCACTTTGCTAAGCATATAGTTTTCCAAAGAAAGAAACAAAGGCAAACATAAACAGAGAAGCAAGCTGCAGTATTTAGGATCAAGCAATAATCTTGCAATATGGGATCAATATAAGTCAATATAGAATTGCCAGGGAACTTGCATTCCAATTTTCCTGTGCTGTAAAGCAATGACATTAGAAGAATGTGAATGCTATTGCCTAGGGCACAAGTTTTCTATAGTTTATAGGTTCAAAGACATGTAAGTAATCTGGAGGACACATGAAAATGACATCCCAGCAGCACTGGAGAAGTCTCTAGCTGCTCAGTAGCAGTATAATTGGAAATTCTTTGGTGAAATTGTGAGGAAAGCAATTCATGAAATTGCTTTTTATAACTCTTATAGAACAATCTATTACAAGTTTTAAAAAATCTATTAAAAAGTACATAAATCTTGGCAATAATTATAAGATTGCTGGGTTCTTTCTCATTTTAACAAAGAATTCTATCCACAGGCAGTATCTGGTTTGCGCATGGGTTCCATTCTTGAGTTCATCTGTAAGTCGATTTGTACGCAAGTCAGATTACAATGTAGGACAATATAAAATTTCCTCAGAAAATGTTTGCATGTCAGGTCTTAAAAAATTGATACCAATACACCTCTTTACAGGATCATGTTTGTAAATATGAGTGTTTGTAAGGAGGACGTCTGTAAATCAAAGACACCCTGTATTGTAAAGATTAAAATGTGGTTAGTTCTTGCCTGTCGGATATCAGATATCACACCAAAATGCAAATTTAAATGTCTTATTTTATAGCATTAAAAAAATGGTGAACATCTCTCTCTCGAACTGTTCTTGGATCATTGGGATAAAGTAGTATGTACATTATTCCAGTAACTCACCTATTCTGTGCCAAGATTAAATAATGAAATTGTGCAGCAACAATGGGATTAATGGTACAGTCCCAATACGGTTACAGAATTTGTGTTTCTTAGGTGCTCCTTCCACCTGTAATAAAGTAAATTGATCTCACAGCATGTTGTAAAACTAGCTCAGTTTTAAACGTACCCCTGGTTATGATGCATTGCAAGGACCATGAATGGTGGGGGCCAGAATGTCATTTGCCTCTAACCAACGAAGGACTGTTGTTGGTCTGAACATTACCATTTACTTTCTGTGGAAGTCACCAAGAATAAAATTTCCTTTTGTTTCGTACCATACCAAACCCCCACAAAATATATCAAGAAGATAATCTAGACCTTCACCTTTTTCCTTATTTTGAAGGCAAATGCCAGGCATTGCATACTGAATGCAATTCAATTGGTCAAACCACTAGCCTTGAAGCAAAATTTACTTTATTCACACAATATGGTTAAAATACAACAAAAGAATGAATTGGAAGAGCTTAACTCTTTTGGAAAACTTAACAGAGTAATAGATTATTTAACTACTAAACAGTAACTGTTCCAGTATGGTAACATTCCATAAACACACCCTTGGCAAAGGCAAATTCAGTAAAATAGATTGTCTCACATGCAATTCTAGCAGCAGAAGAGAACCCCAGCTTTTAACTATAACAGAGAGAGGAATAAGAGCTTCCACATCCTGCATCAAGACCCCAGCAACTACTGAAAGTTAAAACTAAAAATCCTGATTCTGTGGAAGTTTGACCCCATCCATTCAGGCTGCTTCTTTTGTTCTAATTTTAAATAGAACGAAACCTCACAAGCTATTTATCAGCCCTGAGTAGACTGGTCAGTATCTCTCTCTCAACATTTCATCATAAAAAAAGACAAAATACACCTCTTAAAACCGTAGTATCATTACACTTTGATAAACTGAACTTGTCCAATGCCAAACAAAATGATCAAAATTTAATGCTGGCCCTACATCGAAAATATAGTTCCTAAATGGTAAAAATGTTTGTTCTACCGCTGTTCTTTTATGTAATATTTACAAATACCCTGGTTAACATAAGTTGGGAGATAGTTTCATTACTTTCTTTAGTAAATTGATACTTTGTGATGTATTGCTTATCTCAATGGCATTGTAGGCTTCAGGCCTGCAAGACCAAAGGACTACCTGAAGAGATAGCGTTTTATGGACTTCTAGTTCATCAAGCGGCAAGTGTGGAGATGTGGTTCAGTAGAATAGTCAGTAAATACATCAGAACAACTCCCTAAAGCAGTCCTCTGCCACTGTGACATTTCCTAGCTGCAAGTAGGTAAGCTCCCAGCTTATGGACTCTCTCCAACAACCTGAAACCCATAGATCCAAAATCTTGGCAACTCAAAGCGAGGGCCCTGGGCTAGGAACACAGCCTCTGTGGTCCCAATCTTACTGGAGGGATTTTCCCTCAAACACTTGGCTCTCTGACATATTCCTTTGTTTTGGACTTCCTGGAGAGACTTGAGATCATGTGTATGTCTCATTGAGGACCACCTCTCTCAGTATGACTGTTGAGTCTGCAAAGCTGTGAAGTCTGTGGTTCAACTGAGAACATGAGGATCCACATGTTATCTTTAACTGGACAGTGGCCAATTTATAGGCTGATCATAGTAAAATTGTTGAGTTGGTCCTGTTGCTATCTTCAGCCATCCCAAAGCCTATAAGTTTGGGGATAGTATATCTAAAATTTTAATATTCTGAATATCTAATTGCCAACCATTGATTTTGTGCTGTATATATGAAGGATGACAGAGGCAGTACTGTCCACTCTTAACTAAGCCATGCACCTTTCCCTCCACACTGCCAACCCTCAAATGATGATGATGGAGTAATGAGTGCATTGCGGGCTGATTAAACAACAGATTGGGGTCTCTATTGACAGAAAAGCACTGGCACAATGGTTAATTCTTGCTTATGATTAAACTGCTGTTTTCAGAGTAATCAATGCTCCCCTGCATGTTTGCCTTGGCCCAGAGGCCAGTAAGATCAATCAAGCGAAGTGAAGTGTACAAAAAAAAAGGCAATTTTGGGACTTTCGCAAAATCAAACATGTAGTGCGGCCAATGTAAAATTTTATACAGCCTGTGAATAAAGCAGCGTGGTAATGAGGCACACAAAATCAGGACAGTCTCAGCTTTGATCCCTCCTCTGTGCTGAGCCAACTAATCTCCATGGCGAGATGGTAATAGCGAGGCTGTATTGCTGCTTTGTTTGGGTAGAAAAAACATCAGCCAGCTTTCTCAGTCTTTATATTTGCTGGCAAGTGTGTGAGGTTGAATTTTCACTGCTTTCCCTTTGTGTAGATGGAGTGTTGATGGTTCAAATTTGACTTGGGACATTGACTGCCTGGTTAGCACTGATACTGGAAAGAGACCTACTTGTGGGGATCAGATGACACAATCTTTTCAATGTGGAAATGAGGATACTATAACATGAACAGAATTCCTATTGCCACTTTCATTTGACGAAGGAGCAGTGCCCCGAAGGCTTGTGATTTCAAATAAATCTGTTGAACCTGTTGTCGCGTGACTTCTGACTTTATCTACCCCAGTCCACTGACACCTCCACATCATCACTTGTGTTGGACCTGGATGGATCAGTTGACAAGAAAGATAGCCGTAAGGACCAACCAAAGGTAGATCTTGAATTAATTTTGTGAGCTCTAGAAGAGTAGGAGTGCCTAAAAAATAATCTGTGCTACTGTCTCATGGCAACCTTCACCTTCTTGGATTACAATCTAACCCTAATAGACCGTAGTCACCTTGCTGGGAGTTGCTTTAGGTCAATCTTGAGGAAAGCTGCATTGACACAATTGTTTGGCATGTTTCTACCAATTTGCCACATCTGTGTAAGACAGGCATTAAGATATTATGTGACAATACACACAGCTGATACCATATGGAGTTCCAGTGTGATGCCTGGGTAGCAACCACTGGTGGCTTGTAGCTGGGTAGAGTGTAGCCACCCAATCCTCCTTCCTATACTAATCTAAGTGGCTGTTTAGTAGTCTAAGTGGAGGATGAACCACAAATAAGTCTCAGGAAAAGAGGCGCTATCTCAACAAGATGTAGTTTATAAACAGTTACTGTGGTCAGGGTGCATTACTAATTTAGGCCTATAACTATTGCTAACAGAAGATAAAGAGATATGTTCGTGCATCAGGAGTTTGTGCCAGAATCAATCTGATGCTGTACTTAGAGACAGCATGAGACCATCAGACTGGGTGTAGCTCAGCACAACTCAAGCATTAACTCTTTTAGAGCCATTACCTTAATAAGCAGGGATCTTGAAATGACAGGAGACTTGTTGTCATTGGAATGAGCTACCAGTCAGAGCTTTCTGCCAGTTAGCTGTCCAAAAGTCAAAGTTGGTGAATAACTTGTGAATGTTTGGAAAGGATAGGATCAGCCATAAGCTTCATCAGGATGGCATGCTGACACTCATGTGACATATAAAAAATAATCATTCCTCGGGCAAAGTAGCAAATGCTTTCTGTTGTGCATAAATGTCTTCAGGAGAGAAGATGTAAAATTGCAGGAAGAATTCTAATATTTGCTCTGAAAGACAATATGTAAAGATATTTGCAGAGTATTCCCTTTTTTTGACATTAGTCGAAGCAATTCTGAGATAAACCCCTCATCTCCTGTGAAAATAGTGACTTGATGAAACGATACACAATATAATTATTTGCCTAACTTCTGGTCCTTCGCCAGTTCTTAAATGCCACAATTTTGGATTTGTGTGTATTGATCTGTAAAAACATTAGAATAAGTCTTGCCTGTTCTTTTCAAATTCAGACAGCGAATGGCCTATTATTAAAATGCAGCATACAAAGGTTCAAAGTCCTAAATCTGCACCATATTTTTTTTTTCTGTGCCTCATTCTTATTGTGTAAATAGTGCCAGTAAACAGATAAAGGAAAGAGCATGGTTTAAGTTCAACTTAAGGACAACATCAGTGCATCGGCCCACAGAGAGCAGCATAAACAACATAAATTTGACAACAAAATCAAAGATACAGTCATTATATTCCTAGAGGATTAAATTTAAGCAGTTGAGAAACAATCTAGTTTTACAATGTGCACAGTATTATAAAGTGATGAGATATGGGTTCAGGCCAAGCATTTCTTTATGTTAAATTACTAGTATTAGCTGGATTATTAGGGAGAGGTACTTTCTCCACATGAAAGATGAAAAAATCAGAGGCAAAGCAGTACATTGTTGGGTCATCACCTAGTGGGCAATTTCAGAATGACAGGAATAAAGACAAGATTGCAGCTGGGGAACAGATTGTGGCATGAGAGAACAAGACTAAGTTAACTGGATAAAAATGAAGGACAGAATGAGGAGGGCAATGCCATTATTATTGTTAATCCATTTAAAAAAACTCAAATGACATTAATACTGGTTTAATGCTTAATGAAATTTAAATTCTCAGTTAAATTAAAATCTAACACGTGTCAATATAATGAAGAATTAGAACTAAAACATCTGCAAAATTAAAGGAGCTTTCCTTTTTATTTGAATAATTTTCTTTGCTATAATTTTAATAGTGAATTCATTGCTCGTTGGAAATGGCAACGTATGGTGTTAGCAACTTAAATTGAAGGTGTAATTATGTTCAAATACTAGGAGTGTTTGACCCATTTGCAAAGCTTGTTCAGGACTAATGCCTTAACACAGACATGGAAATTAAACAGTTTTTAACTCCCTTTAAACCAGTGCTAAAAACATGATACCACTAAATATATTTTATCTAAACCTTTTCTGTTTTACATTATAGGACATCTTCCTGTGAGTGAATTATCATGTCAGCTTTTATTTTAAATCAGCTCCTGGCTTGTGGCAGAGTTGGTATCAGACCTGCCTTCCAGTAAAAAGTTAAGTTTGAGTTCCCCCACACAGACCACCATGTATAACCCCTTACTCTCAGGAGCTTGTCTGCCTATTCTTAAATGGATCTGGGATGGTCATCATTGGGAAATCAGCTGGGGCATTGTTCTGCCAGTCTCCAGTCTCTAATTTTCAGAGATGACAGAATTTGACTAAACAGACAGAGTCAATGATGGACAAGTATTTTTGAATTGGATGGTAATGACAGTGTGACATGAACTTCCACTGGCAACTTTAGGTGCAAGTTAATTGAAAGTATAATGTGAGAACGAGCATTCATATAGAAAGTTTCACAACTGCTAGATGTCCTAGAGTGCTTTACAATGATGTAGTCACTGTTTCAATGAAGAATATGTGGTAGCCAAATTGCACACAGCAAGGCAAGGTCCCACAAGCAACAATGTATCAATAATTAGATGATCTGATTTTGTAATGTTGGCTGAGTGATAAATTTTGGCCAATACTCTGGGGCAGCTACCCTTCCCATCTTCAAACTGGGATGTCTTATGTCCCTTTGAAGAGGGGCAGACAGGTCCTAATTCTAGTGACTCATCCAAAAATCAGCACCTCTAATAGTGCAACAGTCCCTCAGTACTGCACTGGAGGGTCAGCCCGGATTACATGATCAAATAATTGAAGTGGGGTTTAAACTGACTATTGAAAACTGACTCGTGTTATGTCAGAAGATAGGAAAACAATTCTGAAAAGTTCTGAACAAGGCTCTGTGAAATTCAAAATGTTAAGATAAAGTTCGATTCTTGACAGCTCTGCTGTTATTTCGAGTGGTCATGGCCCCCAGCAAGCTTTGTTTATCTCCTGTAGTAGGAAGCCTTGTTACAGTTTAAAACAAAAATTAAGTGTGGTTGACGCAGAAAACTCATCTGTGTTACCTGCTGCCAAGTTGAAAAGTGGAAAATTCAAACTATGATTGAAGTTGCCACTTCATAGAGTTATCATATTTTTCATCAATGTATCCTTTCAGAGTAGATGTTAAATTAGTGCTCTGCCTTTCTGGTCATATTGTTCAGGTAGACATTAACAATCCCACGCATTGTTGAAAGATAAACAGTCGATTCTCTTGAGGTCCCAGTCAACAGCCATCTCTCCACCAGCGTAACCAAAATATATCAACTGCCGTTTATCTTATTATTCTTTATGCAGTATTGCTGAGTGCCAAATGACTGTCACATTTACCTACACACAACAATCACTGCACTTCAACTGCCTTAATTCATTGCATTATGCACATTGAGACATTTTGACAATATACAGCAATATAGAAGTGCAAGTACTATTACATGACATGTTTCAGAATGTCCTATTAATTTTATTTGTATACATTCTTGCCAATTTCCCTGTGATGGAGAGCTAAGATGGTCAAAAATTTATAATGACTTGTCAGTTGTTTTGCAGGTTTTAATGAAATTAAAGGAAACGATTTTGAAGAACAGTAAGGTACACAACAGATCAGAACAGGGGTTTAATTTAAAAATCAAGCACCTGGGCACGTATCCAGCCCCTACTGTTGCAATTATAACTTTCAGTGTCTGCCAGTTTTAAGGATCCTGTATGAAATGAGTTTGGGGAGTCTCAACTCAGCTCCTGGTTGGCAAAGGGCCACAGCACTAAACTGCCGATGACTCAACATTAATTGGCAACAGATTGGTCATCTCGCACAGATAAACCCTCAGGATACTTGAAATGAGAAATGGAAAATTGCACTTTGAGACAAGGTAAGGGGAATATTAGACTGTCTAGTCCATGTTATAGCTAAACTGAGAGCAGTCGATGCGGATACTAAAATGATGGAAATGCCCCAGTCCTCAGGAATGACATTACCCATAAAAAGAATGAAAGCAAAATTTATATCTGCACTGATGGTGTTGCTTAGCTGAACAAGTGTGCTTTGGAGTTGGGTGAAATTAGGAAGTTTCGAAGGGTAAGGGGTAATCAAACTTAATTTCAGAGCTAACCTTCAAGCTAAATTAGTTTGTTAATCTAGTTACTAAAAACTGCTCTGTTTAATTGGGTGTGGTTTTAGTCAAATTTCTGTAACAGGAGTCAGCTGAGTCACTATCAGGTGAAGCTGGTTAACTGAACAACTGGTTTGATTCAGTTCAGAAGCATTGACTTTGGGGCCTGTAATAAGGAGAATTGGGTGAAAATAGAGAATTACATGAGACAGGGAGGAGGTGAGGTGAGTGAGAGAAAGTGAGAGAGAGCGAGAGCGAGAGAGAGCGAGAGAGAAAGGAAGAAAGGAAGAAAGAAGGAAAGATGTGCTCCTCGTGCGATGTGGGATAATAAGGGTCACTTCCAGTCGCCCTGATGACCACAGGTGCAAGGAGTGTACTCAGTTGTAACTACTGGCTAACAGCTGTTCAGAGTTGGGTGTGTACTCACTACAGAGCGTCTGTGATGCTGAGAATATTGTGGATAGTATTTTTGGTGGGGCGGTCTCACCGCAGGTGGGGGTTACTTAAGCAGAAAGGGAAAGCGTAACCATCAGATTAAGTAGAAGGTTTAGGAAAGAGATGCAGGAGTCCCCTGTGGTTGTCCCCCTCTTAAATAAATATCCAATTTTGGATACTGTCAGGGAGGATGGCCTCCTGGGGAAATCAGTGTCATCCAAGTTCACTGCACCATGGGTGGCCCTGCTGCACAGAAGGGGAGAAAAACGAGTAGTAGGGCCTATAGTGATGGGGGTTCAGTAGTAAGGGGTACAGATATGTTCTTCTGTGCCCACTGATGTGAATTGAGTATGGTATGTTGCCTTCCTGTTGTCATGGTCAGGGATGTCATGGAGTGGTTGCAGAACATTCTGCAATAGGAGGGTGAACAGCCAGTGGTTGTGGTACACATGGGTACCAATGACCGAGGTAAACAAAAGGATGAAGATTTGAAAGCTGAATATGGGAAATTAGGAGATAAATTAAATTGAATCATTTATTGTCACATATATTCAATAAAAAATACAGTTAAAAATGGGTATTGTTGCCATGCATTTATTAAAATGAAAAATAAAGAAAGATAACTTAAAGTATTCCGAAAAGAGAACAAGCCCAAGGACAGGAGCCCAGACACTGCCTACTGTACTGCTGCCAGCTTGAAGTTTGAGTCTTGCAATGCAGGATGTCAAATGTAATAATCTCACGTGCGACATACTAGCTAGAGCAGCAATAAGAGGATAGATCAGATGATTGTGTGACTGGGGAAATGGTGTACCCGGGAGGGGTTTAGATTCTTGAGACATCGGGACTGTTTCTGGGGAAGGTGGGACCTGTAAAAGCCTGGCCTGTTGTTGTACCTGGGCAGAGATGGGACCCAGATCCTCATGGGGGCTTTTACTTGTTTGATTGGTGAGGTTTTAAGCTAGTATGGCAGGGGAATGGGAGCCTAAGTGTAGGCTTAGATCCGATCAGGAAAGGGAATGTAGAATGTTACTGATGTAGTCAGCAACTTGGAAAGACAAAAACTAGGATTCAAGTGTCTAGCAAAGGAAATTATAGAGTCAGACTCATACAGCACTGAAACAGACCCTTCGGTACAACCAGTCCATGCCGAACATAATCTCAAACTAAACTCGTCCACCTGTCTGCTCCTGGCCCATATCCTTTCAAACCTTTCCTATGCATATATCCATCCAAATGTCTTTTAAATGTTGTAATTGTACCCGCATCCATCACCTCCTCAGGAGGTTCATTCCACACACAAACCACCCTCAGTGTAAAGAAGAGACAACAAGGTGCAGAGCTGGATGAACACAGCAGGCCAAGCAGCATCATATGCTGCTTGG